>NW_017732248.1:527449-528253 GCF_001890085.2 Hipposideros armiger | reverse complement strand
TTTTTCTACAGAAATTGCCCACAGCTGTATGAAAAAAGTACATAAGGATTCCACATATAAGTAAAGTCATATGGCATTTGTTTTTCTCTGTCTGACTTACTCCACTCAGCACAATACCCTTCTGGTCCATCTATGCCATTGCAGATGGCAAGAACCCATTCCATTCCATGGATGAGCAATATTCCATTGTATATATGTACCACCTCTTCTTCATCCATTCATCCATTGATGAACACCCAGGTTGTCTCCATATCTTGGCTATTGTAAATAATAGTGCAATAAACATATGGATGCATGTGTCCATTCTAAATAGTGTTTTGAGTTTCTTTTGATGAATACCCAGAAATGGGATTACTGGGTCTTTCTTAGTCTCTTGTTACAGCCTTTGTTTTAAAGTCTATTTTGTCTGGTATTAGTTTTTTTGTTTGTTTCCATTTTCATGAAATATCTTTTTCCATCCCTTCACTTTCATTCTGTGTATGTCTTTCAATTTGAATTGAATCTTTCTAGGCAGCATATGTAACGTTCTTACATATATTTCTAAGAATAAAATAAATAATCAAACAAAACAGAAACAAACTCATAGATACCGAGAACATTTTGATGGTTGCCAGATGAGAAGGGGTTTGGAAGTGTGGGTGAAAAAAGGGGAAGGGGTAGAAGTACAAACTGGTTGTTACACAGTAGCCATGGGGATATAAGTTATAGCATAAGGAATATTGTCAATAATATTGTAATAACTACGTATGGTGTAAGATGGGTACTAGATTTATTGGGGCAATCACTTCATAAGTTATAAAAATG
>NW_017732248.1:525616-526514 GCF_001890085.2 Hipposideros armiger | reverse complement strand
GTTTTACCTATTATGGACTGTAAGTGGTTCATCCCACTTACTATTATGGTCATTATTATTATTTAATACTCTGTTAATATTTGTGTTAGGGATGTAAAGTTTGTGCCATGTATACAAAGATGATTTAAACAAAAGGACTTAAACAACTGCTCTTACGGTGCTCTAATTTAGCTATGTTGGGTAGGAAGCAGACATTATGATTAGACAATTGCAATGTCATATGTAAAATGTTATAATAGCAGAATTTATATTGATAATGATAATGTTACCATTACTAGCACCACATGTGAGACACTATTCTAAATGATTTGCATAAATTTTGACACTTGATACAATAGCCTGCACATCATTATCTGCAATTTATGATGAGGAAACTATGAGAGAGTATGGGCCTGACCAAGGTCGCTGGGGAGTGGCCCAGTGAGACCAAGTCCATATGTGTTTTCCTGACTTTGAAGCCTACATGCCTAGCCAAAAGGCTAAACTGACTCCCACTGCAAAGGCCTAGGGTGAGCACACAGGACCCCAGAGTGGTTGTCAGGGAATGCTTCCCTGAGGAAATGAAAGATGAATTTGGAGGCTCATGTTAGCATTGCAGTGTGGCAACCTGTCTGGGCATTGACAATGAGAGACACCCAAGTAGATGGTGCAGATGGTAAAGCTGCTATCACTCACTGGCTGCTTCCTTCTAACCTGCTGCAAGGTTGCTCTGAGAGTAATGTGTGCTTTTGACTTCATGAATGTGTTATTTACCAATTGTCTTGAAAGATTCTTGAGAACATAATAGAGAGAAGAAAGGGAAGGATATTCCAGATAAAGGATGAGCATGTGTGTAAATATAGGGTTATAAAATGGTGCAATCAGAGTGTGATTAAAAAGTTCAGCTTATTGCCTTTCA
>NW_017732248.1:517806-523485 GCF_001890085.2 Hipposideros armiger | reverse complement strand
GGCCCTTCAATGACCACACATATTCTATGTAGGTTTGGAAATTCTAGCTGAGTGTCCCTGGCCCAGGCTTCCAACCCCACTTCTGAGGGACACATTCTTACCCAGGCCTGTTTCACCCACTGAAACTTCATGCCTCACCCTTGCAAGGGATGGTACTCAGCCTAATGGGGAACAGATCTTCAGAAAAACTTAATTGAAAGAGGGAATGAATGGACTCCATAATTTCTACTTCAGCAGAGAGGGTGATACCAGGTGTACTAGGGTTCTCCAGAGAAACTGAACCAATAAATAAGATGAAGAGCTCAATAGGATCTCAATGAAAGAGAGAGAGAGAGAGAGAGAGAGAGAGAGAGAGAGAGAGAGAGAGAGAGAGAGAGAAGGACTAATTCTAAGGAACTGGCTCATGCTTTTGTGGGATCTGGCAATTCGGCAGAGCAGGCCGGTAGGTTGGAGACCAGGGAAGAGCCAACTTGCAGGTAACATCTGAAGGTACGCTGGAAGCAGAATTCTCCTTTTCTCAGGGACTTCCAAATTTTTTAACTTAAGGCATTTAAGTGACTGGATGAGACCCACCCACCTATGTTATGGAGGGTAATCTGCTTTACTCAAAGTCTACTGACTTAAATGTTAATCTTATACAAAAATATTCCTTCACAGCAACATCTAGACTGGTGTTTCACCTAAAACTGGCTGCCATGGCTTAGCCAAGTTGACCCATAGATCAATCTTCAGAACAGGTTAATATCAGACCAGACACACAGCAGCAGATGATGGCTTCAAGCTCTAGCCGCTTAGCATTTTGTAGGCAGAAAATGCACCTGAGGTCAGAGAAAACCAAGTACCATTTTTAAGCTTAGGACATGATTGGGAATCAGGCAAGATATGAACTGAGTTGTGTTCCCAAGTGATCTTTCTTAGGCCTGGAAAATGTATTTCCAATTCCCATACTGAAAGAGCTATAGAATGGAAAAATACAGAAGACTTTTTGGGGCAATAGGGAGAGGTTATGGAGAAATATCTTGCATCCTTTTCCTGACTCTAAAGTCTGGGCAGTGAAGATGGCATTGTCTAGATAGCATGGATGAAGGGATGGCACATGAGACAGAGGCTGAGGAAGGAGACAGTGGACCAGAGCAACTCCATGAGGTTGGGATCAAAGTGACTGGGGGCCTGGGCTGCAGGAAACATAGTATGTATTGTGTTCTGATTCCAGGGACAGGCCAGAGGCAGAATTCATAGATGTGAGCTCCTGGCAAAGAAGATGATGGCCCAGCTATCAAGAGTCTTGCTCCCTCCTTCCTTCCTTGGAAGCATGCAGTTGTATGGTCTTGTTATTACAGTGACTTAGTCACTTTCCTGCCTTCAACAGGAATGTTTTTGGCTCAAGTATAGACCTGCTTGATTTTTTTTTTTATGAAGATAGGCTTCCTGCCAGAATGAATATTTCTCACTTAAGAAAGAAACAAGTAACAACATGGAGTCTTGGAGGATGGAAGTGACTTGCTCAGGCTTGCCAGCTCCTCAGCTGCAGAGCTGTGCTTTAAGCCTGACCATTTTGATGGCAGAGCTCACCCTCTTTCTGATGCTCAGTTGGGCTGCCACCTTCCCTGACCACCTTGTGTAAAATAGTGCCTCCCATGACCCATTTCTCTCTAGTCCTATACCATTGCTTTATTTTCATTCACAGCACACATCACCACCTCTGTTCACTGCTCTGTTCACACTACCTTTTGTTCACTGCTTTATCTCCAGTGCCTAGAAGAGTGGCTGGCATCTAGGTGGCTCTCAGTAATTATGTGCTGAAAAGAACACCAAATCGCCAGAAGGACTGACCTGAGTTCAGTCCTGCTCTTCCAGGCAGCCAGTGAGTGACCCCGGGCAAGTCCAGTTCCCTCTCTGGGTCTCAGGAGCCACATCTGGGATGTTAGAGGGCAGCATAAGAGCATCTTTCTGTAATTCATATGCTCTGTGACTTACACAACTTGTCACCCAGAGTGAAGGCTGCTTTTGTGCTCAGAAAAGGGAGGTGGGGAAGAAAGAAACAAGTAGCAACTCAGACAGAATTCATCTTCTAAAGATGCCACTCTCTAAGAGTTCCACCTTATTTGTTTTGCTTCCTCTGTACCAGATTCTTAGCTATAATGGCTAAGGATGGGAACACTTACCTCAGGTATTTACTCATAATAACCTGAAGATTATCTCCAACCTGAAACATGATTAAAAAGAGCCACTCCACAGTGGGACCTGATGACCTGTGTGGTCTGGGTCTCATGTATGAGAAAAGGCTCAAATTTAGACTTTTGATTTTTATCTCCTAATGACATTCAGTTGTAGAGCTAGGCTGATAGCATTTCAAGAGCAACATATTCATCTTACAACTTACACTGGACAATGCCATCTGTGCTGCAAACATTGTGTAATCTTGAAAATGAATTCTGCAATTATTTTGTGAATTAGACAGTTATAGACAATTGCACTTTTTGTATTTAATTTGTTATTTGTTTATGTTAACATTTGTTAATGTTTAATTTGCCCATTTGTTAAATATTAACATAAAATATGCCATAATTTTTTTAATTTATAAAATATACTGGGAACCTCAGGATCTGGACAAATTCTAGCCTCTCTATCCCTCTGCAAGGCCTTTCTCTGGACTTTCCCACACAGTAATGTGGCATAGCTGCATCTAAAATACCTAGAGAATGTGTACTGAGTTGTGACAGGGGGGCTAGTGTGCACAGTTCCCTAGGGGACTAAATTGCATGATCTTGAGCTCTGCTAAAATTTTTTAGGGCTAGTTCATGTTTCTCTCTGCCCATTCTTATTCTCTGGTCTCCTCCTGCCATGGAGAGTCATTTTAAACTCTTTTAGCAGGAGAATCTTCTGGATCACTTTGAGCTAAAAACTTATCACTTACTTGTTAGAAATATCAATTCCAAATTTCTCGCTGTGAAGAGAATTACATATTTCTTCCCCAGCTTCAGCAACTTGGGCTGGGAGCAAGCAGGAGAGATAGACAGACAGAAAGACAGACAAACTTGTGTTTAACCAATCCCAGTAAGCTCTAAGTGCTCAGCTTTTATCTTGGTGCTATTCTTAGAATTGCTTCTAAGTTGTATAGCAATGCAACCAATTTCTATGTATTAGGTTTTCGGAAAAGTCATGACGTATTTTTTCTATGTTTTTCATTGCAAAAATGCATCATGACTTTTCTGACAACCCAGTATTTATTTTTGTGTCCTGAAACTTTATGAGATTCATTTATTAGTTCTAACAGTTATTTTTTGTGGTGGCTTTAATGTTTTCTGTATATAGTATCATGTCATCTGCAAATAGTGACAATGTTACTTCCTCCTTTCCAATTCAGATGCTTTCTATTTCTTTATTTTTTGTCTAATTGCTGTGGCTAGGGTTTCTAACACTATGTTAAATAAAAGTGGTGAGAGTGAGCATCCTTGTCTAGCTCCTGATCTAGCTCTGGGTTTGTCATAATTTTGTTGATGTATGTTCCGTCTATACACATTATATTGAGAATTTTTATCATAATTGGATGTTGAATTTTGTCAGAAAATTGTTCCTAAATTTAGTTCTAATGAACAATAGATGGAATAAAATTGTGCTGTGTAGTGGTCGTTATTATTATGAATATTATTTTATTAATATTACATTTATTATAATGAATGAGTTGTGCAGGATATATAATTCAGTTTTTACTCTAATTATATAAAAAGTGAAAATATACTGCTGCATATTTTGCTAAGGGATGTTTTATATAAATGACAAATTTTATATGAATAAGATTGCTAGTAACACATCTTGAACAAAATAAAGGCCATATGGAAAAATGAGTTATATTTTTGGGTAAACTTATTTACACAAAATGCAGCATGATTCAAATTTGGTGGCCATTTGAATTCAAATTATCTAATTTTTAGATTAACTATAAAAAAGAATTTGCTCTACTAAAATAGAATTTAAAAAAACACCTATTTTTCCATCTGTGTTTCTCCTTTATTACTCATACTTCATTTCTTGTGTGGGCTGGCCGAGTGGTGCATTGGTTAAGAGCTGGCTTGGAATGCCAGAGGGCCCGGGTTTGGATCCCACATATGAGGGCCAGTGACACTGCCCTCCACAGCTAAGATGCTGAACAACAGCTCAACCTGGAGCTGGGCTGCTGTGGGTCGCCNGGGGATCTTGTTGACTCTTCCAGAACAAAGTAGCAATCCAACACTAGAAAACAGGAAGGACAATAGAATAAATGTAATGCAAGAAAGAAATGTAACCAGGTTTGATCTCAGTGATTCTGTCATATCTGTCCTACCTTCTGACCGTGTTTACTGGCTCACATGCAAATGTGCCTATACTTTCCTAGCAGGATCTAACAGTACTGGCTGTGCTCCCAAGCATGGGGCATTCAGAGGAGCTATGGTTAGCATGAAGAGAGGGGACAAAAACTGGTAAAATGATTGCACAGTATAATAATGATCCTAATAATGTGAATTATGTTAAGTAATTACTTTGAAAAGCTAAATCTTATTATTTGAAAATACATTTTCACCAAAATGACAAAGTTGGCAATGTTTGAACATTTAAGAGGTTACACTTCAGCTTTGTGTGAAAATTCACTTAGAACTATTAATTCCTCAAAAGCCATTACTTTATGCAATGTGGTATATTATTACCTCAAAGTGAAGTTTTGCTGCTAGCCGCTATATTCACATGCAAATTAATGTGATTCAGTGCACACTGTTCAGCCTGTAGCCTAGTGGCACTTACCATTAACAAATTAAACTACCTCATCTCCCTGAATATCATTTTTTTGACCTGGAAGAGAGGACTACCCTTTAGCGACATCTGCTGGAAGGGCCAGGTATGCAGAGGAAGAAAAAAATCTGGAATTGTTTTTTCAGGGTTTTCTGTTGTTGTTGTTTTAAATTTTTTCTCTTTTTTCTTTCTTCTGGGGCTTTTTCTTTCCAGGTTTCCACATATAGGAACACCACTCTTCAAAATTATAATGTTTTCTTTTCATTTGGATTATTTGAATTACCTGGCTAATGCAGCTGGACACTTGTGTCCATGCTGACTTACCTGGGACTGGTTAACAGCTTCCATTAACATTGTCACTGTGAGCTAATTTGTGCAAATAAGGGGTGTTGTCAATTCTAGCCACATACTCCTTCAAAGAGAAGGAATTTCAAATGGAATACTAACTGCCCTGTTTGAGGAAAGTGGGAATTCATTTTAGGATAATGAGGTAGAGATTATAGTAATAATAAATATCGGGAAACCTGTTTTTTGATGCATATAAAATCAGAAGTTGGATCTGTATAGCAGCTTCTTCTTTAAAAGTTTAAGTTCTTCAAGATTATAATATTAGTGCTTGTTCTCTGTAAGAAATTGGGACATTAAAGGAAAGAACAACCTTTAAATCTTTGTGTGTGTGTGTGTATGCGAATGTGTGTGTGTGCGTGTTCCTGTTACCTTCCAATTTTAACTTTCTATGAGCACTTCACAGTGCTCAGCACTTTAAGACCCATAAAGTAACTGATTTCCTCATCCCAGGATTTTTGTGAACAAATACTTCAGTGGAGAGAGCTTCAGTCCAGCTTGGGTTAATTTATAGTTTTAGAGGAGATGCAATCGATTTCTGGAAAATAGTATGGAGCTTGGCTGGAA
>NW_017732248.1:449753-513416 GCF_001890085.2 Hipposideros armiger | reverse complement strand
GATCCCACATATGAGGGCCAGTGACACTGCCCTCCACAGCTAAGATGCTGAACAACAGCTCAACCTGGAGCTGGGCTGCTGTGGGTCGCCGGCGATGGCATAGGCTGCAGCCCCTGCTGCAGGGGGTTGCCATGGGCTACCATGTGTAGCCAGCAGCCGCTGTGAGTGGCCGTCCAGAAGCCGATGACTGATCTGCCTCGTCTGGGAAGAGCGCAATGATGGTGCCAACTTGGGACAGTGAAGCAACATCCTCCATGACTATACTGAGGAACAAGAGGACAGCGGCTTGTCTGTTCCCCTTCCCCCAATTCCCCAGCACTGTTCCCATCCCCCAATTCCACAATGAAAGATCTTAAAAAAAATGTGTGGAGGTTTTCTTCCCCACATGCAGCAATCTTCTGTGAGACCAGCTTGCTGTCTTGCATTTTAACTCAATTCTAACACTATCTACTTGGAGATAATGTCAGATCCTACAAGTTAAAGGCTCAGTTCTACAAGGCTGTTCCCACCCAGGTTATCCATAACTTCTCTTCAATTTGTTACAAATCAAATGTTCCCACAACCTTCTCCTCAGATTTGATTAGTTTGCTAGAACATTTCAGAGAACTCAGAGAAACACTTACATTTACTAGTTTATTAAAGGATGTAATAAAGGATCCAGGTAAAGTCAGATAAAAAGACAGATAAGGTGAGGTCTGGGAGGGTCCTGTGCACATGAACTTTTGTTCCTGTGGAGTTGAAGTGCAGTACCCTCCTGGTACATGGATGTGTAGAAAGCCGAGGTCTGCAGTAGGGGTTAAGCCAGGCAGCTGGCAAGCTGACAGGCTCTCAGGTCCGGGTGAGCAGTGTGGGAAGGTTGCTGGATAGATCTCATTCTCCACTGTGCTACTGAAGAAAGAACAAGTGTACGTCACAGACAACCTTGAAAGTTACAGAATGAACTGCCAGCTTGTTAGCAGTTTCTACTTGCTATACTTTGTCTCGCTTCGGGAACATTTGCTTCCCCATTCGCTCAAGCTCCCAAAACCCTTACCTAAAGAAATCTACTTCTGCTATAAAAACTGTGTGCAAGCAATAAACAGTGCCACTTTTCACCATCAGTGGACAGTGGACCCCCTTTCACCTCTGTGTCTTTCTTTTCTCATCTCCTCATCCAGTCCACTCAGGTTAACTCTCTACGTGCCTGGCTGATGAGCCAGGTGGCCACCGCAGATGAGTGGGTCTCATCAGAATGTGTTCAGCAACCTGGAGGCTCTCCAAACCCCACACATTTGGGATTTTATGGAGGCTTTCTCACATAGGCATGATCAATTATTAAATCCATTTCCAGCCCCTCTCCCCTCTCTGGAGAATGGGGAGTGTGACTTAAAATTCCAAGCTTTTAATCATGGCTTGGTCTTTCTGGTGACAAATCCTCATCAGGGAGCCCACACAGAGTCACCACAATAGGACAAAAGATGCGCCTAGTGTTCTTGACATTTAAAAATTTATAAGGTTCTTAGGAATCCTGTGTCAGGGAAAGGGTCAAAGACACATATTAGAACAACAGATGTTCTTAGTGTTCTTATCGCCTAAGAATTTATAAGAATTTCAGGAGCTCTGTGCCAGAAACTGGGGGCAGAGAGCAATAC
This sequence comes from Hipposideros armiger, assembly GCF_001890085.2. NCBI lineage: Eukaryota > Metazoa > Chordata > Mammalia > Chiroptera > Hipposideridae > Hipposideros > Hipposideros armiger. Next base: position 511,785 of record NW_017732248.1, on the reverse strand, counting down.
ATATATTTCTATTATCTCACACCTTCTCTAAGCAATTCATGTACAATGTTCCATACACAATTTAAAGTGCAAGGATTACAATTATGAAGGGAGATCTTTCCCCAGAATTTCGGTTTATAATGTATCTAACTATGAAAGTTGATGTGGTAGAATATACTAGCCAAAGAAGACCAAGTGTTAACTTAATTAATTTTGGGGCATTTGAAAATGTCTTATAAAAATTTGAGTCAACCTGGAGAAAATCTTTGGATCTCTGTGTGCACTTTGCTTCTCAGGAAGAGGCTTCCTGTGGCTGCCTCTCCAATTAGAATGCTGAATCTGCATCACACAGTCCATGGAGTAACCCTTGAGATGATGGCTCTCACCATATTGTTCTTGTGGCAAGAGAGCTTATTTTTGCTTGCTAGTGAAGAAAGACAATGAGCAAATTTTGATTTTTAGCACCTTGACTTTCAAATCAATCCAGTGAAAAGGTTAAATTTGTAATTCAGTGTAGTTCAAAAATCTTTTTGCATTATTTTCAATTACTTATATTACTGCTATAATGTATTTAATTGAAAGTAAATTCAGAATTAGCTTAATTTTGTAAAATTGAAAATGTGCATACCCTATGCTCCAGCAACCCCAATTCTAAATATTTACCTCAGATAAACATTTCTTCATCAATACACAAGCTCATATAGCACGTGAGGCAGTTTTTAATCAATAAACAAATAACTGTATTAGAACACCTTCCTACCCACCTGATCTGGCCCCTAATGACTTCTTTTTTGACCTGAAAATAAAGGAAATATTGAAAGGAAAATTTTTATGACATTCAGGACATCAAGGTTAATATGATGACTGCTCTTCCAGAAAAAGAGTACCAAAATTGCTTTGAAAGTCAACTGGATGCTGGCATCTGTGCATAGCTTCCCAAGGGGAATACTTCAAAGGTGACCATAGTAATATTCAGCATTGAGGGATGTAGTACTTTTTCTAGTATGAGTTCATGAACTTAATTGTCCGACCTCATATTTGGCCATCAAATGCATTGTGGTTACATCTTGGGAAAGAAGAGAAAGCTGAAGGTTATTATCATTTTTTCCTTTATACTTTTCTGAATTTTTCAGAACTTTCAAAGCCTCAAAGAAAGAAAATAACTTGTTCTTTATATTTGCTCCTTTCGTGTATTATTGGAATCTCAATTTGGAGGAAGTACTTGGATTTATGGGTTAATGAGAGAGAGAAATCCTTTTTATAATTTAAAACTTCTGTTTTTAAGGGAAACCAATGGTTCTAAGGTATTTGGGTTGTTGACCTAAAAATAAAAAGCAAGAGAGGCAACAAGCAATTATTTGAGATGTAAAAACAAAAACTGCAATACTGGGAAGCACTGACTCAGGGAGAAACTCAAATAGTGTTCTGATTAGGAGGTGAACGCAAGAGGTATGTATGAGAAAGGAAAGGAGAATAATTACATGACTAGATGAAAGAATTTCTATTGGTGTTAATAAGCCAAGAAAGGAATTTCTATAGGTGCAAATAAGCAAAGTTATTCTTTAGCTATTCATAATGGTGCTAACTCTATAGAAGGTCTTTAATATTCAGCTCAGTAGTCAAGATGTCTGCTTTCCTGTTATCTCTGCAAACAGTTCTTTGGGAAACAACATTGCTTTGGCCCAGTTGAAATATTATTTTGCCCAGTTCAAACATTCTAAAGGTTTGAAGAATATGAGACGGATGGCAATTTCTCTAGGATGGGGGCTCTGACTTCATTTTGAAGTGCTTCTGTTCATATTATTTTTCAAAGAGTCTATAAAACCCTATGTCTTGTAAGTTTATAGGAAGAATCTCATATAATGAAGTTTCATTTAAAATTACAGTCTAGACACATGAAATAACAATGTATGATGTTTACACAGTGTAATCCATCTAACAAAGAAGTGTAATCACAGTGAGTTATTTTAATAGAATGATTTTACTTGAAAATAACAGCTTGTATGAAATTGTGCATATTTCCTCAAAGTCAACTCAAGAGAAACATAAAATAGTAGATAGGACTTTAAGGTAATCTCATAAAGATTTGTGAATCAAAGAATTTTTATTTTGAGAAATTGAGGAGAAGTTGAGATAGTTTTTTGTTTTATTTTGTTTATTCTGACAACTTAATGCCTTGTAGAAATTTCTGATGTGATAACTTTTGAGTATACATTTCCAAACAAATTACTTCAAAATTCTTCCATGCTTTCTATATTAGTGATAGAAATTTAGCTCACATAAACTTTAAATGACAATCTATTCCCTAAGGTATCTGAAAAGTCAAAGGGTAATTTGGTCTCAGGCATAGCTTGATCCAGGGCCTAATTTCTTTTTCCATATTTTGACCTTATTTGTCTCTCCTTGGCTTTATTCTCAGGCTAATTCTTTCTCATCTGAGCAAGATGGACACTAGTAGTCCTAGATGCTAATTTTTTCATAACCCCAGATAAAAAGCATAATTCTATTTTATCCAGGCTCATGAAGGACCCAGATTGGCTTTGCTTGAGTAATATGTTTCCCCTTGGAAGAAACTGTTTCCAGGGAGATAGTGCCTTCAGTTAGCTGGCCTTAGCCACCTTCTTGGGGCAGGAAGAGGCATATGATTGATGTCTTCACTAAATCCCAAGGAGTGGAGCAGATGGTTCTCCCATTGATAGAGGGGGGTCTAGACAGACCAATACTTAAGCTGGCTATGTATGCATAGAATTTTGTCTGTTCCTCTGTTTACCACTAATACTTTACATACTAGAACTGTAATAATTTTCTTGTCACTTACTATGCTTGCTTGATAGCAGGGACTATATCTTTCTCATCTTTGTGTCCCTATTACTTAACATGATATGTGGCATGAAGTTGGCACTCAATAATTTACATGCTGGATAAAGTAATATATTAATTGATGAAAGAGGTTGTTGGTTGTGGAGAAACATCTCTCTCAAACTAATTATTTTATTGACTTGCTCTAATGCTTTCTTAAATGGCTGTTTTGCTCCTGGATTATGAAGAAGAATTAGTTGATTAATAACTTTGTCTACACTCAAACAATGGTGTTATGTTGAGTTGATAAGTGACACCTGATATAGCAATATTATTTTCCAAACTAAATATACTACTCAACTGGAAGATTGCTATATATAGAATTTGTTTTGGTGGCATACAAATACAACCTAAAGCAAATGATGTAACTGTCTTTAACACTTTGCAGTGCTCTGTCTGCACTTATCTGGCATTTTTGGAAAAGCATATAGCACTCCATATGCATAATCTGCTGTAAACAATAAACCCACCTAATGATTAGTGCATGATATGCCTAATTATGTCTTAATATATTTAGTCCTTTAGTCCTATATGTGTGGATATAAAAGAATTAATGACTGAGCTTCTGGAAATAATAACAGAAGTAGAACTGACATATTATAATCTTTCTCTCCTATTTTATGTTCCCAGAGACATGAGGTTTAACAAAATAAAAGAAATTATTGGGAGTGCCTTCAAGAAACTCAAGAATTTGAACACTCTGAGTACTTATTGCTTATCTGTGGGATTTCTAAAATCGTGAGCTACTTGCATTGCAGTTTACCATGAGAAGTCACTTTGAGAGTAAATATCAGCTAGTGCTAGAATGAAACCTTGCTAGAGGTCTCATAATCAGCAAAATTTCTATTTCTTTTTACTGTCTATATTTTTGCTACTTTCTGAATTTGGGAGATATTCTTATTTATCTGATTATCATTTACATTCTATTTGTGTAAAAAAAAAGCTTTCTGAGATGAGGAAACAGAAAAGTAGTTAAATAACTTGTCTATGGGCCCCCTAACTACAGTAATAGAAATGGAATTAAAACTTATGACTCCAAAGACATGCTTTCCCCAGTAAGCTGTTGGATCTCCTTATTTATGATACTATGAAAACCTTACAATCATGTATTTAGAGGGAAAATTACTACTTCATGGCTAAAATCTGATAAAAATTTTCAATATTTAAAACACGAATTTTATTCAGTTTTTTACACACACACACACACACACACACTAACTATTGTGTGCTTAACAATTTGCTGGCTTTGGATACAGACAAAAATACCGATGATCTTGCTATGATATAGCTGAGAGTCTGACCTTGTGGGACGATCAATAAATACAAACCCAACTGTAAAGCATATGTAATAAAAATGTAGTAAGTTCTAAAACGAAAAAGAGTAAAATCTATGAGAGATGATGACAGAAGGCTTAGATGTATTAACAGCACTCAATATTTAAAATAATTTTGTGCTGCATTTATATTAATACATAGAGTGAAAGTACTGAAGTTAAGAATATTCATTGTTGTTAAAACCATGTGGGTGCATTTGTCTTTTTGTAAAAATATTTTCATAACTGAGTTGGCAATATTATCAATTTAGCTGAACTTCTCCCCATATAGACAAGCTAGTCCTTGTAATTTTAGAGTTGAGATCACGACTTTACACTTGCACATTTTCCATCTGGTTTCTTCCAGTAATTAATGCCCAAATACACACACTTTGTCACAATACCTCTGGTTGGGATGATGTAAAAGTAAGAATGTAAGGTCCACAAGGTTAATTCCATGCTTAACAATGGAGCAATGGTTCTCGAACCGTAATTTGTAAAAAAAGTTTCCCGAAGTGCTTGTGGACATTAAAATGCTCAGCCTCTTCCTCAGAGATTCTAATTTAGTACTTCTCAGGGGAGACTCAAAGATTTGCATTTTAGTGAATATTCCTAGGGGGTCTGATACTAGGAGAGCATCATCATGGAAGCTTCCACCACTGCCTACTGAAATATGTACATGATAAATAACCAAGTTTCTTATTAATTTATCAAACTGTTAATATTGCCAAATGTTATCAAGTTTCTTCATTAAAGGAATACAACAAAATTATAATCTCTGTTTGAATTTATCCACATTTTGGACTATCATACACAATACTTTAATTATTAGTGAATCATCCACCTCTTCATTTGATAGAAACCATACTTACTAATTTGTTTCTAAATATTTTTGTTAAAACATATTAAAATAATAATCATTTATGCTGTTAATTATAGGCCTCATATATACTAGAGGCTTTATATACTTTAGTTCCGTTCCTTGCTACCACACTTGTGATAGGTGTCATTATTATCATTTTACAGATGAGGAAACTGAGATTCATAACGCTGATGTAATTAATCCACATCCATACAAATAGAAAGGAGCAGTGTCAGGATTCACACAGTTTGATCTGTTAACTGCTGTGCTGTGTGTTTTCTCATGATACGTTTCCGGAAAGCTAGTTCATCATAATAGATGATGGGTAACTTTAGTAAAATGTGTAACAGAGAAGAAAATGGGGTAAGAAATGGGACATGGAAAGACTTCTGGGATTGGACAGAACTTGTGTTAATGAGGTGAAGAGCCAAGGACTTAATGGGTTCTGAGTACCCATCAATTTTTTTATATTAGATTCAGGTGTACAAGATAAAATAATAGACATTTACACCCCTCACAAAGCGATAATCCCCTACCCCCAATCTACTACCCCTATGATATCGAATATAGCTGTTACAATTCTGTTGACTCTATTCCCTATGCTGTACTCCACATCCTGTGACTACATATATATATATAAAATTATAGTTGGCATTCATTTTTATTCAGCTTCAGCTTCAGGAGTACACTGCAGTGGTCAGGCATCTACACCATCCATGAAGTGGTCTCCCTAATAAGAGAAGTGTTCATCGGATGCCCTACAAAATCTTTACAACGTTATTGATTATATTCCCCAAACTGTCTTTCATATCCCTGTGGCAATCTTGTGGTTACCAATTTGTGCTTTCTAATCCTCTCACCTTCTCCCTCATCCCACACCCCTCCCATCTAGTAACCCTCAGCTTTTCCTCTGTATCTCTGAGACTGTTTCTGATTAGTTTATTCATTTATTCTATTCTTTAGATTCCACTTATAAGTGAGAGCATATGATAATTGCCTTTGTCCGTCTGACTTACGTCCTTCACTTAGCAAAATATTCTCTAAGTCCATCCATATCGTTGCAAATGGTACGGTTTCCTTCTTCTTTATAGCTGAGTAATACTCCGTTGTATAAATATACCACTGTTTCTTAATCCAATCGTCTACCAATGGGCATTTTGGTTGTTTCCTCATCTTGGCTATTGTGAATAGTGCTGCAATAAACATAGGGATGTATATGTTTTTTCGAATTAGTGTTTTGGATTTCTCTGGATAGATATCTAAGAGTGAAATTGCTGGGTTATAAGGTAGTTCCATTTCCAGTTTTTTGAGATACCTCCATACTGATTTCCATAGTGGCTGCACCAATCTGCAATCCCACCAACAGTGCACCAGGGTTCCCTTTTCTCCACAACCTTGCCAGCACTTGTTGTTTGTTGATTTATTGATGATAGCCGTTCTGACAGGAGTGAGGTGGTATCTCATTGTGGTTTTTATTTGTATTTCTCTAATGATTAGTGAGAAGCATTTTTTTCATATGTCTGTTGGCCATCTGTATGTCCTCTTTAGAGAAATGCCAATTCATATCCTCTGCCCATTTTTTAATTGGGTTGTTTGTTTTTTTGATGTTGAGTTGCATAAGTGTTTTATAAATTTTGGATATTAACCCCTTACCAGATGTATCATTGACAAATATCTTCTCCCATTCAGTAGGATGCCTTTTTGTTTTGTTGATGGGTTCCTTTGCTGTGAAAAAATTTTAGTTTGATATAATTCAATATGTTTACTTGTCCTCTTACTTCCCTTGCCTGAGTGGATATGTCAGTAAAAATATTACTAAGAATAATGTCTTCAAATTTACTCCCTATGCTTTCTTCTAGGAGTTTTATGGTTTCAGGTTTTACATTTAAGTCTTTAATACAATTTGAATTTATTCTTGTATATGGCATAAGGAGGTGGTCCAGCTTAATTTTTTTGCATGTGTCTGTCAGATTTCCCAGCACCACTTATTAAATAGACTGTCTTTACCCCAATATAAATTTTTGCTTTCATTGTCATAGATTTAATGACCATATAGGCATAGATTTATTTCTGGGCTCTGTATTCTGCTCCATTGATCCATCTGTCTATTTTTATGCCAGTCTTATACTATAACCTTGTAGTATGATCTGATGTCAGGCATCATGATACCTCCCATTTTGTTCTTACTTCTCAAGATTGCCATGGCTGTTTAGGCTCTTTTATGGTTCAATATAAATTTTAGGATAATATGTTCCATTTCTGTGAAAAATGTCCTTGGTAGTTTGATAGGAATTGTGTTGAACCTATATATTGCCTTAGACAGTATGGACATTTTAACTATATTAATTCTTCCTATCCATGATCATGGTATGTATTTCCATTTATTTGTATCTTCTTTAGATTTTCTCTTCAGTGTTTTATAATTTTCTGAGTATAGGTCTTTTACTTCTTTGGTTAAATTTATTCCTAAGTGCAATAGTTACACTTTTTACCCCTTGAAGTGACAAACCCCCTCCCCCAATTCATCACCCTACTTCCCCCCAATATCATGTGTATTTCATAATAAAAAATAATTAAAAGAAAAAAAAGTCATGTTTATACTATGCTGTGGTCTATTAAGTGTGCAATACCATTGTGTCTAAATAAATATGCATACCTTTTGGGGAAAAAAAATTATTCCTAAGTATTTTATAGTTTTAAACCAATTGTAAATGGGACTGCTGCCTTAGTTTCTCATTCTGATAGTTTATTTTTGGTGTATACAAATGCAATTGATTTCTGAATATTAATTTTGTATCCTGCTACTTTACTATATTTATTTATCACTTCTAATAGATTTTGGTGGAGTCTTTGGGGTTCTCTTTATATAATATCATGTCATCTGCATATAATGACAATTTTACTTCCTCTTTACCAATTTGGATGCCGTTTATTTCTTTTTTCTTGTCTCATTGCTGTGGCTAGAACTCCCAGAACTATGTTGAATAAAAGCAGTGAAAGTGGGCAAACTTGTTTTGTTCCTGATCTTAAGGGGACTGCTTTTAACTTTTCCCCATTGAGTATGATGTTAGCTGTGGGTTTATCACATATGGCCTTTATTATGTTGAGATATGTTCCCTCTATTACTACTTTGTTCAGAATTTTTATCATAAATGGCTGCTGGACTTTGTCAATTGCTTTTTCTGCATCTATTGATATGATCATATGATTTTTATTTTTCATTTTGTTAATGTGGTGCATCACATTAATTGTTGTGCAGATATTGAACCAACCTTGCATACCAGGAATGAATCCCACTTGATCGTAGTGTATGATCTTCTTAATGCATTGTTGAATTCTGTTGACTAATATTTTGTTGAAAAATTTTGCATCTGTGTTCATTATGGACATTTGCCTGTAATTTTCTTTTTTTGTAATATCTGTCTGATTTTGGGATCAGGGCGATGTGGCCTCGTAAAAAGAGTTTGGGAGCCTTCCCTCCTTCTGTATTTTTTGGAATAGTTTGAGGAAAATAGGTGATAATTCTTTCTTGAAAGTTTGGTAAAATTCACCTGTGAAGCCATCTGGTCCAGAGCTTTTGTTTGTTGGGAGCTTGTTGATTACTGATTCAATTTCACTGATAGTAATCAGTCTATTTAGAATTTCCTTTTCTTCTTGAGTTAGCCTTGTAAGGTTGTATGCTTCTTGAAAATTATCCATTTCTTCCAGGTTGTCTAATTTGTTGGCATATAGTTGCTCATAGTATTTTCTTAAAAATTTGTGTATTTCTGTGGTATCTGTGGTCATTTCTCTTTCATTTCTTATTTTATTAATTTGGGTTGTTTTCTTTCTTTTTTTTTGAGTCTGGCTAAAGGTTTGTCAATTTTGTTTTATCTTCTCAGAAAACCAGTTTTTGTTTCATTGATTTAAAAAAAAAATTTTGGTCGTTTCTGCTCTGATCTTTATTATCTCCTTTCTTGTACTCTGATTGGGCTTAGTTTGCAGTTTTTTTCCCCAGTTCCCTTAGGTTTAAAGATAAACTGTTCATTTGGGATTTTTCTTGGTTCTATAGGTAGTCCTGCATTGCTATGAACTTCCCTCTTAGTACTGCTTTTGCTGCATTCCATAGATTTTCGGTTGTTGTGTTTTCATTTCTGTTTGTCTTGAGATTTCTTCCTTGATCTCATTGTTGACCCATTCATTATTTTAACATGTTATTCAGTCTCCATGTATTTGTGTGTTTTCCAGTTTTGTTTTGTTTTTGTAATTGATTTCTAATTTCATAGCACTGTGGTCAGAGAAGATGCTTGATATGATTTCAATCTTCTTAAATTTATTGAGACTTGTTTTGTGGCCTAACATGTGGTCTTTCTTGGAAAATGTTCTATGTGTGCTTGAGAAGAATGTATATTCTGCATCTTTGGGATGATATGCTTCAAAAACATCGATTAAATTCAACTGGTCTAATGTGTCATTTAAGGCTGTTGCTTCCATATCGATTTTCCATATGGAGGATCTGATCAAATTTTTACTTATGCTGCAAGTATGTTCATGAAAGAAAGTGAAAAGCAAGCCTTTTAGTTGGTGTAATTACTAAGGTCTTAGTTGTGGTTTTTTAAGATACCAAATTTTGTAAGAAAATCACAATATTTAAAGTACGTCTCCAATACTTTACTGTGTTACTATGTTTTATATGATAAGAACCCTTCACTGTTTTATTTTATGAGAGCTTTTGATCATGTTGATCAATTATCCATCTGCTATTCCATTTATTTCTTTTTATTCAAAGATCTGGCAGAATGCTTCCATTTTTCTCAAGACTTTAAAAGACTGTTGTTTAATGTTTTGCCAAAGGTGTTATCCTGTAAGTAATCATTCTTTAGCTAAGATATTTGATTTGTTTTTAAGTTTATCTTGTGATGTAGCAAAAGAGCAAAATTTCCAGCAGAATTTTACAATGGGACATACATGGGAGAATTTAAAACAAAGCATTAATTTCTGGGGTAGTGGAAACGTCAAGATTACACTTGGCCCAACCCCATTCCCATCTATTATCCTGATAGATTTAACACCTATCTGGTACATAGTTATTAAAATATTATTGACTATATTTCTTATGCTATACTATACATCCCCATGACTACTGTCTAACAACCAGTTTGTACTTCTTAATCCCTTTCACTTTCACCCATCCTTAACCCTCCTCCCATCTTAAAGAAATCCCTCTAAGATTCCTTGTAATACTGGTTTTGTAATGATGAACTCCTGTAGCTTTTTCTTGTCGGGGAAGCTCTTTATCTGTCCTTCAATTCTAAATAACAGCTTTGCTGGGTAGAATAATCTTGATTGTAGGTCCTTGCTTTTCATCACTTTGAATATTTCCTGCCAATCCCTTCTGGCCTGCAAAGTTTCTGTTGAGAAATCAGTTTATATTCTTATGGTGGCTCCCTTGTAGGTAACTAACTGCTTTTGTCTTGCTGCTTTTAAGGTTCTCTGTTTGTCTTTACCCTGTGGCATTTTTTTTTTAGCTGAGCCATCCTGCCACCAGTTGGCAGCTCAGAGGCAGCTCAACTGGGGCCAGGAATTGAACCACTGTTGATCAGAGTTCGAACTCTTGAGTGAGCTCTTAACCAACTGAGCCACTCGGCCAGCCCCTGTGGCATTTTCATTATGATGTGTCTTGGTGTCAGCCTCTTTGGGTTCATCTTGTTTGGGACACTCTGTGCTTCCTGAGCTTTTATGTCTATTTCCTTTGGGAAAGTTATCTGTCATTATTTCTTCAAATAGGTTTTCAATTCCTTGCTCTCTCTCTTCTCTTTCTGATACTCTTATTATGCAAATATTGGTATGCTTGATGTTGTCCCAGAGGCCCCTTAAACACTCCTCAGGTTTTTTTTTTGTATTCTTTTTTCTTTTTTCCTGTTCTGGTTGGGTGTTTTCTGCTACTTTATGTTCTATATCACTGGTTGATCCTCTGCTTCACCTAATCTAGTGTTGATTCCCTGTAATATATGCTTCATTTCTGTTACTGTATTGTTTATTTCTGACTGGTTCTTTTTCATGTTTTCTAGCTCCATTTTTCATGTTTCCTATCTCATTGTTAATGTTCTCCCTGAGATCAGTAAGCATCCTTATAACCAGTGTTTGGGACTCTGTGTTTGATAGATTGCTTGTCTCCATTTTGTTTAGTTCTTTTCTGGAGCTTTGTTCCATTCTTTTACTTGAGACATGTTTCTTCGTCTCCCCATTTTGGTTGCCTCCTGTTTGTTTCCATATATTAGGTAGGGATGCTATGTCTTCTGGTCTTAGTGAAGTGGCCTTATGTGTTAGGTGTGGTGTGGGGCTTAGTGGTGCAGTCTTTCTGGTCACCTGAGCCACGCGCTCCAGGTGTGTCCTTTGTGAGGGTTGTGTGTGCCCTCCTCTTGTAGTTGAGCCTTGGTTGATAATTGCACATCAGTAGGAGAGACAGACCCTTGGACTCACTGGTTGTGAAGACTGGCCTTGACTACAGTGGAAGAATTGTTGTGCAGAGGCTGACCCTACAGGACAGGATCTGTCTCAGCAGGACTCTGGTGTCTGCCTAAGCTGCCCCTTGGATGTGTCATACTGGGAGGTGGCTGGGTGATGCTCCAGCTCATTTTGAAGCTGGCCACTTGGGGTACCAGCCCCAGGGCCACCTTGGAGGGAATTCACTGTAGGTCAAGTTCAGTCACAGCCTGTGCCCCAACCAGGGCCACCCAGCAGAAGCCACAAAAAAATCTGCAGATGGCTGCTGCTGGTGCTATACTTTGATATGCTTTTAGGAGCTAAACCATGAACCAAGGCCAGTTGCTGTTAGTGCCCAGATTGGGTAGGGCTGCTTAGCCAGAGGTATATAGGACATGCTCCAGCCAGATTTTGCTTATCTCGGTTCTGTGAAACTTTGAGAAGCCCCAGGAAAGTCTGCAGCTTGAGCTAAGGCAGGTGGTTTTTATGAAAAAGCCACTGGAAGGGGCTGGAGTGTATCCAAAAGTTAGGCAGAGTGAGGTCTCAAATCGCCCAGGCATGATGAAAAAATAGCAAAGACTCGGATATAGCAGCTGCCTGTGAATGCACACTGGGAAGTGGGACGGCTCAACAAAGAAACAGTGACCTCCACCACCTCCTCCATCCTGGAGAAAGCCACCTCTCCAGCTCACATCCCAAGTCAGGCAATTCAGCACTCCACCATATGTCCCTACTGCCTTTCCAGCTGCTGCCCCAATGCTGGAACTCAGAGAGAATGATTCTGTTGGAGGGTAAGTCCATGTGCAGTCCCTTTAAGAGAACTGCCTGGGTGTGCAGCCACCCTCCTGAGGAGATTTCACTCAGTCACAACCTCCACTGGTTTTCACAACCAGAAATTATGGGGACTTGTCTCCCCTGCCCTGGAACCCTGGGCTGGGGTGGGCCTGGGACCTCTTTCAACTCTGGAGGGTGGGGAGGACCTCCATAGTTGAAATATTCCTCCTGATCTTTAATGGTCACATGCAGGTGTGGGACAAGTCTGTTCTGCATCTCTGCCCTTCCTACCAGTCTGGAGGTGGCTTCTTCTGCATGTCTTTTGTTATAGAGCTTTGGTTCAGCAAGATTTTAGGTGAGTCTCAGTGTTGGTTGTTTTGTAGTTTAGTTATAATTTTGATGTGGTCATGAGAGAAGGTAAGCACAGCATGTACGTACTGCGCCATTTTGTTATTCTTCTACTTAGTAACTTCTTTATTTTATAGCTTACTTTTAGGATGAAAGCATAACCAAAAAGGGATTTATCTTTATCTAGCTGATAGCATACAGGCTATCCACATGGAAAAAGAAAAATCACAAAGATCTGGATAAAATACAAAAAGCAATGGTATGAAAGTATCAGTTGGTAATCAAATAGCCAGGACTTGAGAAGCTAAAATCTAGGAAGGCAAGGAAGCTTGTTGGGTTGACTCAAATGTTTTGTGCAACTTCTCCCTCTCTGGCCATTTGCTAATTTAATATGCAGAGCATGGAGACGGAAGAGAAGACAATGGCCTAGATTTCATGGCAGTCTCACTGTTCTGGGAAATCAAAGATTGGAGTTTAAGACCACCAAGACAACCAGTACTAGAAGGCCAGGATACCTAAGCAATACAGTGAGGTGAAGAGTTTGCCAGTCATTTCAACGCTGGCACTTGCCATCTTAGAACCTATGCACATGGGGAGAGATTGCCAAAAACCATGCAGAAAGCAGCTGCTAAGACTCAAAAAGCTAATCAGAGATTTTGGTAGTTTTAAGATACCATAAAAACAGAAATAAGAGTTTAGGGCCCATCACAGAAAAGCAGGTCTTGATAAATACTCCTGGATTTAATTTTGTGCCTATGAAGAGCTGTGCTGTAAGAGCAATAGACCATACTAGACTGGGCCAAGTTGATTTGCTGTAGTCTTCCTGTCTCAGAAAAACAAATTAAATTCTCTCTGGGAAAATATAAGATGATCCAAACCCTCTACACTTTTTCATTCACAAAGTCTGGCATTTGATAAAAGATGTACAAGCATACCAAGGCAATGTATGAGAAACAAAAGACAACTAAGAAGACCAAACTTGTTTAAGATTTTGAAGTTGTAAAACATGAATTTCAAATAACTAGAATTAATATATTCAAGGAAATATATAAAATGATGTAATTTTACTAGAGAAGAGGAAATTATTATATATTTTTCTTAGAACTGAAAAAAACTGTCAAATTTAGGGATTGAATAGATTAGTTCAGTAATAGAATAAGATACAGCAGAAGAGATCATTTGAGCGCTAAAAGATAGGTCATTAAAAATTACCAGTTAGTAACACATTGGAGGAAAAAAGATGGAAAATATGGGAAAAAGAATAAAAGACAGAGATGACAGAGAAAATAGGTCAGAGGCAATAACTAAAGATATTTAAACACATATGTTTTTCCAAAACAAAAGACACCAAGCCACAGATTAAAGAAAGCTCTATGAAACATGCAAGCCAATTAAAAAACAAACAAACAAACAAAAAACTATGCTCAGGCACATTGTAGTATTAATTGCTGAAAACCAAAGACAAAGGGATAATTTAAAAAATATCCTTAGGTAAAGATACATTATTGTTGAAGAAATAACCATGAAAATGATGAAAGTAAAATACAATGGAAAAGCATCTTTGAAGTGCTGCTGAAAAAAAATAACTGAAAGACTTGAATTCTTTTCACAGGAAATTTGCCCTTTAAAAATGAAAGTAAAAATAAAGACATTTTCAGACCCATCAAAACTGAGATAATTTGTCAGTAGGCCTGTACATATTTTTTTTTCTTTAGGCAGAAAGAAAAGGATCCAAAATAGAGAAGTGTAGGAAGCAATGAAGAACACATTAAAAAGTACATATTTTGAATGTTTAAATTTAATATTTACTCATAATAATGATGTGTTTAAAATACACAGTAACAATAGCAGGGAATATAGAAGGAACTTAAGTGGAATTAAAGTGTTTTCAGTGTCTGTGAGTTTTGTTTCTTCATTTGTTTTTCTTGTTCTTTTGTTGTTTTTAGTTTTATATACCACATATCAGTGAAATCGTATGGTTTTCTACTTTTTCTGTCTGACTTATTTAGCTTAGCATTATAATCTCAAGATCAATCCACAGACAATAGTTTAGTGGTTACCAGAGGTTAAGGAGGGAGGGGAGTGTTAGATGAGGTTAAAGGGGATCAAATATATGGTGATGGAAGGAGAACTGACTCTGGGTGGTGAACACACAATATGATATATAAGTGATGTATTATAGAATTGTACCCTGAAATCTATGTAACTTTGTAATTGTCACCCCAATAAACGTTAATTAAAAAAAAAGAATTAAAGTGCTTTCAGGTACTTGCTTTGTGCAGGAAGTGCTGAAACTGTCATTTTAAGGGAGACTAACTAGTTAAGGATACATATGATTGCTAGGGTAACCATTAAAAGAATAATAAAAAGTATATACTTATGAAGCTAATATGAGAAAAATAGAATGATACAAATTATTGGATTATTTCAAAGAAGGCAAGAAAGGTAAAAGAAACACATAACTGACATGAGATATAGAAAATAAGTGGAAAGATGGTATATTCAAACTCAAAGACATCAGTGGTTGCATGTAATGTAAATTTACATTTTCTGATTAAAAGTAAATATTGCCAGACTGGATTAAAAAGCAAACTAAATGCAAATATATTTTGTTTAAAGAGAAAAACAATAAAGATCAGAAGTACAAGCCAACAAAAACAGCAGTTTTTGTTATACTCATATCTAACAGAGTGGATTTTATGTAGAATAAAAGACCAATTCGACAGGAAGATGCAGTAATAAATCTGTGTGGATTTATAAAATTTATAAAGCTGAAATGCACAGAACTAAAAGGAAAAACAGAAATACCCAGATGTATATAGTTGGAGATTTTAACACACTTCACCTAAGACAAAAATGAATAAAGATATAGAAGATTCTAGCAAAACAAATAATGAATTTTACCAAATTAACATATGGAACACTGCACACAACTATAGAATAAATATTCTTCTCAAATGCATGTGAAACTTTTTTTTTAAGATTTTTATTGGGGAATTGGGGGAGGGGAACAGACAAGTTGCTGTCCTTTTTTTCTTCAGTCTAGCTGTGGAAGGCATCGCTTTATTGGCCCATGTTGGTATTATCATTGCACTCTTCCTGCATGAGGAAGCTGCTCACCGGCCATTGGATGGCCACTCACAGCAGCTCACGGCAGCTGACGAAAGCTCACACCTGCTGCCGGCCAGCCCCCCTACAGCCTACACTGTCAACGGCGACTCACAGCAGCCCAGCTCCAGGTCGAGCTGTTGTTCACCATCTTAGCTGTAGAGGGCACAGCATTACTGGCCCTCATGTGGAATCCGAACCGGGGCCCTGCTGCTCAGAGCTGGCATCCCAAGCCAACTCCTAACCACTTGGCCAGCCCGTGAAACATTTTTTTAATAACCATAGTCTCTATCTTAAAGCAAATTTCACCAAGCTTTAAAACATTACAATCATAGAAAATACTTGTATGTACTTCGACTTTAGTGGATTTAAGCAAAATATAATTAAAAATACCTAGAAAATCCCAAATTCTTGGAGAATAAGCAACACTCTTCTAAATAACTCATGGATAAAATAAAGATATCAAAGAAAACTATATTTTGTACTGTGTAAAAATGAAAATGTGAGACACAAATCTTGAGAAATATTGTGAAAAGAGAGCTTAGAGGGAAATCCATAAACTTAAATGCATATTTTAGTAAAGCAGGCTCATATAGTAATTTTATTCTTAATTTTTATTTAAAAAAAGAAAAACAGAAAGATGAAAATAAATTATGTAAACATCCATATGAAATAGCTAGAGAAAAGGTCAGACAATAAGCCAAATACAGAAGAAGGGAAGAAATTAAATAGCAAAGACACTGTATTAATCAAAGAAATAGAATATAAATGTGTAAATGAACTATAGGAAAGTTTGACAAGCCAAGAATTACACTTTAGGAATGGCAAAAGTCTTTTTGTCTTTTAAATCAATTATATGGTAGCTCTTAGCAAGTCTTAAGTAAGAAAAAAATATCAATATCAAGGATAGAAAAGAGGATTAATTTAAGATCCTACAGTCAGACAAACAAAAAGATATTATTATGAATGACTTTGTGCCACTATACAACAGGTCCTTGAATAACATCGTTTCCTTCAATGCTGTTTACTTATAAGGTTGATGAGAAGCCATAGGAACTTTTAACTACAGTTCATATCAATTTACGTATGGTAAAATTGTATTGTGGTATGAGTATGTCATTTTGCTTAAAGTTGCAGAACCTATTGACAACATTAAGTGAGGACTTACTGTATTTTAATTAAATGAGATGATTCTTCATAAAACACTAAAACGATATAGAAGAGAAGTCTGTTAATGGTATTGAATTCCAGACGAAGAGACAAATGAAATAAAACCACTTCCCAGAAGAAAGCTCCAGACCCAGATAGCTTTACCAGATAATTATTTAAAACATTTAAGGAAGAATTGAGATTAATCTTATCGAAACCCTGACAGAGGATAGAGAAACAAGTATGTCTCAACTTATTTTATGAAGCCAGAATAATCTTGATAGCAAAATACAGAGAGAAAAATTTCAAGTCAATTTCTCTCATGAATCATAGACATGAAGATACTCAGTAAAGCAAAAATGATTCTAGTATATATGAAGTCATGACCAACTTGCATCTATTCCAGGAACTCAAGATTGGTTAAATATATGAAAATGAACATTAATATAATAAAAGTGAAGAAATATCATTCTAGTAGAAGCAGAAAACCACTTCATAACATTCAATGCTCATTGAGATAAAACAAAATCTCATTACAAGCTATAAATTGAAGAAATCTTCTTTGCTCTCACAGGAGATAATAAACATTCTAAATTGTAATTAAATAGTGAAAACTCACCTCCTCAAATTAGGGATATGAGATGGATGCTTATTCTTACAACTTATATTTAATATTATGTTGGAGGTCTTATTTTTTGCTGTAAGGCAAGATAAAGAATAAAAAATGATAAGGATTGGAAAAGAATAATTAAATAGTATTTACATGTCATATTCATATAAACATAAAACACAAAATAATATTCAGACTGACTATTACAATTAATAACTCAATGTAGTGATGTAAAAATCAAGTATATTTTCATATTTTTGCAACAACCATTCCAAAAAAATCAAGTGATACAATTTGCAATAATCTTAAAATTTTTGATAACGAAAAATAAATGTAACAAAGCCTATACCTCTATGAGAAAACTGTTAAATGTTAGTGGGAGATATTAAAGAAGTATGAACTAAATGAATAAACATATTATGATTATGGATTGGAGGACTGGATGTTATTAAGATGTCATTTCTGATTTGATTTATATAGTCAATGCAATCCCAGTGAAATCTCAGTAGACTTGCTTTAGTCTTTAATATCCTAAGGATTCTCACAGTTTCCTGCTACAGCAGCACTCCCAATGGAAACAGGAATGTTGTGTGACTTGTACAAGCACTGTAACTAGGACCTTGTCACTCTGACTTCAAATTAAATGCTCTTTTCCTGTGTAGCACCTTTGCTGTATCTTTAGTAATATTTCAGGTTTCTATGTTCTGTATTTTATTAAGTTTATATTCTCCAAGACATAGGAATATACCTTTTCATAATCATTATTTAAAAATTTAAATTATTTAAAGCTTATGTTAATTTTTTATTACTTAATATTTAAAATTTTGATTATTTGAAAAGGAAGTTTTATCAAAAAAACACAATAATGGATGGGTAATGATCATCATCAAGTGTAAATAATTGTATTATCTTGACTAGTAGATTGCAGATTCATATTTAAAATGACGTTCAGAATGGGAACCCCTGAGCCCTTGGCTATGTCACATTACCTGGATAGGATTTGATTTTAATAATTGAGTTTGTTTTGAAAAAAGGACAACACATATGTATCAGAAAGACATGGTAAGGTAGAATAAACTTCTAATCACCATATTTTTATTTGACTTGTTTTTAATGCTGGCAATTATCTTTGTGTTAATTTACTTATACTGTGTGGTAGTTTGTTTTAGAAAAAATATCATTTCTATTCAGCAGATTGAAAATAAAAGTAAATATTTCCTATGATGAAACATAAAATGGTCACTGTAAGATTACCATTATTAGTAGAAATGTGAAAAATGCTAAATTTAAAGGCAATACAACCGGCAACAGTGGCACCCACACTCGCAGCAGCAGCAGCAGCAGTGTCTGCAGCTGCAGCAAGTCAGGACTTTTAGAGTAACGTAACAGAAAGCTTTGAGGAAAGCAGATAACCCTGGCAGGTGTCCTTTGAGAATGT
Source organism: Hipposideros armiger (assembly GCF_001890085.2). Classification (NCBI taxonomy): domain Eukaryota; kingdom Metazoa; phylum Chordata; class Mammalia; order Chiroptera; family Hipposideridae; genus Hipposideros; species Hipposideros armiger. Next base: position 492,880 of record NW_017732248.1, on the reverse strand, counting down.
AGCTGTGTGTCTGCCATTCAGTTGCTGAAGGTGTGAAGACTATTCAGATTTAGAAGCCTGTCATCATAGAAGGCCCATCTGGAATTCAGTCACAATTACCAGAAACTTCTTGACAAATTGCAGCCTCTTTCTATCCCTCAAAGACACAGACCTAGTTACTTCCTCAGAATCCCTGGAACAGGGAAAATTGCAGAGTTGTGGCAAAGTGGTGAAGCAGAAACTTAGGTATGTTAACTTGTCTAGCATTTCACAGGACGACTCAAGGACAGGAAGCCGGTTCGAGGTGGTGGCACAGAGGCCTGTGTCCTATGTGCAGACCTACACTGCAGTGGACCTACTTGCAGACTCGCTGGATGGACTGCGATGCAGTTCCGGACTTCCCACCTCAGACACCAAAGCTGCTTTCAAGGCTCATGTCAGAGAAAAATTCAGTCAGATGGTGGAGGCTGTGGACAGGGCCATGGAGAAGAGAACCGATAAATTCATTAGAGTTGACCCAGAAAACTGCCGAACTGACGGAAGTTCAGGCAGCTTTTGTCCTGCTGACTCAGAAAAAAACAGGAAGTTCGGAGACCAGAGTGGGCCCTGAATAGACAGGCGAACATGGTGGAGATGATCACTGGGCTGAGATAGCACAAGACAAAATCCAGAAGGAGCTTCTCAGGAAAAAAGAAGTTGTTACATTTCACCATTTCCTTAAAGCTGCAGCTGAGAAGGAGGTTCTAGGGGAAAAGTTAGCTCCAGGTCTTTATTGAGAATCTGTTGCAATGGGCAGAACTGGTGAAAAAGTAGTTAAGAGTACTATCAAAGCCAACAGGCTGCCAGTTTCTGCTGAAATATCAGTGAGCACATGCTCACAGATAGCTCCTCAAATAGGAAATCCACATGCCTAAGCCGAGGGAATCCACATTCAGTATATAATCACCCCAATCTCAAGACTCATTTTTATCCAAAGGATGAAAAGCCAAGAATGATAGAGCCAGCCTACAGCCTGCTAAGGCCATTCACAAACAGGCCAAGTCCCCAAGAGAACTCTGCAGGCTGTGTCATCAGTTCTTTCACAGAGCTCTTACAGAGCCTTATGGGCAAGGTTCTGTGCTGGGTGTGTGGGACCCCTGCAGGGAAAGAGAAAAAGCCCTCCAGAACCTTCTGCACAAAGTAGAAGAAGATAAGACATATGCAACTGCAGTCATTAAAACACAAGGCAGAGAATGCATGATTAAATGCTAACATTGATTACATGCCAAGTAAACATGTGAGCACATGTATGTGCATAAGCACATACTTAAAGGAGGGGAGCAGAGCCAGAGTAACAATGAACACTTACCAGGAACTCTTCTAAATGTTTTGCATGCATAATCCATTTATTCTTGTTAATAGTTCTTTGAAGATCTACAGTATTGTTATCCTCAGGAGATAGGAGGTACCAAAGTTTGGTAGCACACCACTAGCTAGGTGTTGGAGTGGGTGTCAGGCCCAGAGTGGGCTCTCTACCTTTGCAATCTGTGCTAGGAGTGACTTCCCCTAGGAGTGCAAAAGAAGGGTGGAGCATTTTTGTCTTACAGGGTATATATTATAGCTTGAGAGAGAGGACAAGGAAGCTCTTTAAATAGCGATAGTTGAAGTTTCATACCAGGAAACATAGGAACTCATGTACTTCTCATTAAAAATTTCATATTGAGAAGAGCAGTTTTTTCATAGGTGCATGTAATCAGGTGGCAAGTCCTGGGCTTCCCACTCAAACAGGGATGATAAGCTGCCCTGGATGGTTAGCACTCATTTCTGTTCCATGTTGGGAACAGGGGCATGGCAGAATAACATTTGAGCTAGGAGAGACAAGGGGCAGGTAGGTCCAGCTCACAGCTCCCTTCAGAGGTCTGAGATTGACTTTATCTTTATCAATTATTAGAAATAATTTAGTACACTCAACTGCTTTGGCACTGAGGCCCAGACTGTCTATATGGATTAATCACTTAGCAGGTGAGTGAGGGCTAGAACCTGGTTTCTTTAAGTCCTCATTCCAAGCCATGCTGCTGTTCATGTTGCCTTGATAGCTGTTATGCTACTTTATTGTTCTGTGGTCAATTTTTATTAGGCTTTTGCTTCTTGGGAGTTCATATGTTATAAAAAAATGTGTGAGGCATCATTCTAGGTGATTTTGAATATTAACACAAGTTGTTTAACATAAAGATTGTTATTGCAATATTGTCAGGCATTTACACAATCTCAAACTACATAAAATATCCCTCTGTATTATATTTCTATTGTAACATGGCAAATTACCACAAACTTCATGGCTTAAGACAATGACCATTCATGAGCTCACAGTTCTGTGGGCAGCAGTCTGGCAGGTTGGGCTCTCAGCTAGGTGGCAGCAATGGGCTCTTCTCTGGAGGTGTAAGGGAAGCACCTGCTCCCAGGTTCATTCAGGCTGTCCCAAAATTCAGATCTACATCATTGTAAGACTGAGGTCCCCGCTTCCTTGCTTGGGAGTCATTCTCAGCATATATAGGCCTTTCTCTGGTGCAAATGGTACCCTTCAGCCTCACAGCCAGCAAAGGCCCGCCAATGTTTTCTATGCTTTGAATCTCTCTGACTTCCCCTTCTGCCAGAAGTAGAGAAAATGATCTACTTTTAAAAGGTTCATGAAGTATGTCAGGCCTGTCCAGATAATCTCACTTTAATTAACTCTAAATCAACTGATTAGTAACTACATCTGAAAAATTCCTTTTGCACATGTAAGGTAATTAGTAAAAAACATGATCTATCCTCATATTCAAAGTCTCATCCATGGGGAATAGTTTCTGTGGTGGTGCATCATAGAATTCTGCCTGCCGTTCCCTCCTAAGTCTGAAAGTCTGAATTTCTGTTGATTACATCACTTACTGGTATATATATATATTCTTGTAATGGTATTTTTTATATTAATGTATCATATTTTTCTCAACAAGATTTTATACCAGCACAAAATAGGACATTAATAAAATACTATTAAATACTCTATAGCTTTGGAATACCAACTATTATTTCATTTATATTACACACGTGTATATTACTAAAAAAAATTAAATACTATTCTAAAACCTACAGAGCAGTAACAACTTTATGATCTGTGGAAATCTGTAATAATGCTCACACATGGAAACATTGAAAATTTGAGAGTAATATTTATAAAATCCATTTGGATACAGATATATTGGATACATATTCATACTAATTTTTTAATGGAGAAATTAACAAGACAGAAAGTACTTTTTTGTTCATTTTACAATATATTAGTAATATAAAAACAATAACTCAAGAAGCAATCTTTTGCTAAACTCTTAAATGGTAAACTACATTGCTGTTTAGCAATCTATATTTCATTTCTTTAGAAGTTCATAAAAATAATGATATAGTTTCCTGAGGAAGTACACAAAAGTAACTTATTTAGTTGTCAGAATTTTGTTTCTCTAAATGTTTGAATTGTAAGAAAATCTCAGCTGGAAATATGCAAATTCCATGGTTACCCTATGAATTAGGCTTTTGTAATATCCAGAATTCCAGGAAAAGTCAGTAACAGGCAAGACATTAAGGGAAAATGTTTGCAATATGTTGCCTAAAACCACCCTGGGAATAAACTATAGTGCTGTATATAGCAAATTCAGAAAATTCTTTATTTCCTATCTCACATATTCAGAGTTTTTAACACTGTCTTGCCCCAAGAATTAAAGACATTTTTGAAATCCTCAAAATATAGAAAACTCCTTCAGGATGTCTCTAAAAAATATGGCTATGAGCCATATGACTTCAGCTGTTACTTTCAGTTCAATGCAAAATCCATCCAAAGTTTTCTTGGTAACATTTTCATTGTGTTCAAAAACTACATTTTCAGGTGTTCCCTTAAAAATACAATATGTTTTCGTTGCAAAATTTTTGAAGCCTGATCTATATTACAGATTATATGCTCCAGATTGTGCATCTAACTAAAAATATTTTCTCAAATATACAAGAGATACTAGAGCTTTCACCTGTGTAAAAGTGTTGTTGGAAAATGAGTTTTTGGTATTGTCATAGAAAAGAATTCAAGAATGCATCACATGAGCCAAGCAAGCAGTGAATTTATTAAAGAAGGACAGTGCACTCTCAAGGGAGAGTGGGCAGGCCTAGAGAAGAGCAATGCCCCAAAGAGCAAAGAGGCTTAGGAATTGATTCTAAAATGAGGGCACAAAATATTTAAGACTTAGTTGTGGCATTTGTAGGCATTCCCAGGTGGTTCCTCACTAGCCACTCCTTCTTGTCAGGAGGAGGGATGTTTTTGTCCTTATTTGGCTCTTGTCATACCTGTCATAGCAGCACAGGGGATGGAGATTTTCCCTAATCACAATGTTAATAATATTGTAATCTATTATAATTAGCTAAAGTTCACCTTGAGGGACAAGATGGCATCTCAGATCTGCTCTAGGTCACTGAAATCTAGTCTGGTAGCTGCACTTTTTCTTAGCAATGATCTCATCTCTTCACTTCTTTGTCTTCCCAAACTTCCTCCTTCCCTTCCTCCCCATCTCTACTTGCAGCCTTATTCTTTCTGCCTAAGGTAACAAAAGAATTCTGGCTCTGGACTGGACATGTTCTTCTTGTACTTGGCCTCCTTCTCTTTTCCCCAGATTACTAGACTGGAATTATTTATAATTAGCACCAACAATTATCTTTAACCCCACTCATTTCCTCCTTCCTTCATTTTGAGTCTTGCAAAAGGAGAGTATATATCTCTGTTTCTTATCACAACCAGAACCAGGTTTTAGGCTTCATGTGCTCTGCTCAGAAGATTCTGCCACTTTGTTAACAAATGACAGAATGGAACCCAGAGTTTTAATTCTATGCAAAATAATGGCAGCATAATGAGGATTCTTATTTATCATTTCCTTCTTGGAATTTGGAATTTTTAGCTTTTAAATAACATAAGAATAAACAATATTATGATATTTTAATGAAATAGCATCCTTATGCTCATTTGAGCTTGATGTTAGTGGCTACACTAATTTCCCTTTCCTCTCAAAATAACAAAGTGCATTGATATATAAAGAGAAATGCCTGAATACAGTCAACAAAATAATATAGGTTAATAGTCTATTATTATAGCCTTTATACAAAAAAAATGGTGTATGGTTGGAAGAACAGCATTAGAATACAATAGGTTGTCTAGGTTTTTCTCAATTACAGTACATCTCTCAATTGCACGATGGTTATTGGACGCTACTCACCCACTCTTTTTAAACATTTGCATTCTCTGGGTTTCTATAGACTGTCTATCAAACAAGTGGTGTGTATTTTTAGCACTTTTCCCCAAGTGTGTCCAGATTCCATAAACAGCCTTCTTACCAAAAAAACAAACAAACAAACAAAAATAATGCTGGAATCTTGAGCCTTAACCATTCTTTTAATAAGAGCCACCAACATTTTTCAAGGACTCATTAAGGACCATACTATACCACTTTAATTCTCATGACAACTGTATGGGGGAAGTCATTGTCAACCTTAGAAAACAAAAGTCACCTAGGTATTCCTTCACCAAAAGGATTCATTTAGGAAAAAGAGAAAGGATTACAATCTAGTACTTGTAGCCATGGTGAACCACGTAGAGGAAGAGATGGAGGAAGAAGCAGGAAGCCCCTTTTACAGAGGGGAAGAGGAAGTAAATCAGAGGGGCTGTTACAACCATAGAGCTCTGTTGGAAACATAGAATTCTTCCTGTAGGGCTGTCACAATAACAAAGTATGAGAGCGCTTCCCACAGGCTCTAGCTCCTTGCACAAGGCACTCCCAATCTCAGCTCAAGTTAAGGCCTGTGTCATGAATTTTAACAGCATTATTATTTTCCCCACTGTGCAAGCTAAAATGGTAGAGTTGGATTTGGGACTCAAACCTTAATCTATATGAGTCCAAAGCACCAAATTTTAACCACTGTACTTACTACCACTCTTTATGATTGATCACTTCTCACAGGGGGCAGCATCGTGATTTCAAATTTACCCTTCTACAGAGCCCAATTCTTCGCCATGAGAGGCCCAGGCACTGACCTTCCCCAGGGTATGTATTCTCAGAAATTATAAGCTGAGAACTCATTTCACAGTGAACTGAGAAAGGGGAATTTAAATAGGAGCAGTTGGCTGGAGTTTGAGACCACTGTACTTTTCTCTTTAAAAGCATAAGGTTTTTAAATTTTAGAGTATTTGGTTCTTAGATTGCAGTTCCATCCTTATTTTGTGGAGTAAATCTATCAGGCAGATTTTTATTCGTTTTCATTTACTATTTGGTTAATTGTAGTCCACAGAAGTGGATTTCATCATGAATACCAACACCTGCTGACTTTCATATTATAAGGCCTAACCTTCTGACTTTGCTTTGTTTGTGTTTCCTACTTCTGGCCCATTCTCTGTGTTGGTAATCACTGGTGTCTTTGCCTTTAGCTTCAGTCCTGCTGCTGCCATATGGAGTGCCTGGTGACTGGAAGCTTTCTAGACAGCGGCAGTGCCTGGGGGCACAGAAGACCATTTTCATTGTACAATGACTCAACAGGGAGCTGGAACTTGGCAGCAAAAAAAAAAAAAAGCAGTGAATTTCAAAATGGTGGTATTTTCTTCAAAAGACCTTTTATAACCACTTAGAAATCTTTGTATTTGAAAAAGACTGGATTAGAAGAGAGAGAGAGAGAGAGAGAGAGAGAGAGAGAGAGAGAGAGAGAGAGCGAGAGAGAGCGTGTGTGTGTGTGTGTGTGTGTGTTTTCCAATAGAGTCAGAAAGAAAGAAGACAATTTACAAAACTTTTTTTCTTTCTTTCTCTATTATCCATAGAAGTTATCTAGCAGATATTTCTTAAACCAATGCATCATTTATATTTTAAAGTAAGTGTACTTAGTTTATTATAAAATTAATGCATATTTGTATAGACATCTTGTAAAATGCAGAAAATTCAAACATTAACAATCAAACCTAAAGCAAATTCCCAACCTCAGAGAACATTTTCTTGCTATCACTGGTATGTTTCTTTTCCATATTCAGTAATCCAGACTTATTATCTTTTAAAAATTATGCTTCTTTAAGCTTCTCAGCCACTATGTGGCACATGTGCAAACTAAATGGAAAATCTAGCATTCTTTTGGTATTGCTGTTTCCAGTGGCATCAATAGAACCAAGAAACTTGTGGGCACTTAGAAAAACATCATACTTGAATAATGAAATTCTAATTTGAAGCTAATTAAAAGAGATTGATAGAGTGTTATACATTTTATTTGCACTATTTTGGTACCTCCTGTTAATCTTTTGCAAATTAAAATGCCCAAATATACAGTACTAAATGTTACCTTTTAATGTCATCTAATTTCAAGAAATTGGTAAATTAAAATTTTACTGCTTTTAAATTTCATGAACATTTATTTAACTTTAAGAGGTTGAGAAAGATTGGGAAGGCCTTTGACCAAACTGTAAGATTGGTGAGTTATGTTTTGATTTACTCCTCCCAAGCTTCCCCAGAAATTCTCTGTTAACAGTCCAACCTCCTGACCCTTCTCAGACTCTCTTAATTCCTTTCACATGTATATGCGTGTGCATACACCTTCATATACATACAAATACACATACATACACCAATATAAATGGAGATTGGCTAAAAGTATGTGCATGTGTGCATTTTTCTCTAGAAAGAATTTTATTTTAGGTTCTAGTCCAAAGCCTTTACACTTTGCTGCTTGTAGGCACCTAAATTATAGTCTCTCCCAAACTGAACTGGTGGCCAACCTGATTCAACACCATCATTTGTCTCTGGATATGTTTTCTTTCTTGGTGAATGGTGGTACCTTGCTTTTGGTAATCCAGATCTGAAACTTGGAAATAACCTTTGTTATTTATTTATTTATGCCCCCATATTTAATTACTTATCAAATATGATTGATTTTACCTCTAACTTTTTCAGGTCCTTCACCTTATTTAGAGCCTTAATTTAGGTTCTTGTCAAGTCTCCCTTAGATTATGTCAGTAAACTCCTGTTTCAGGCAATGTCTGACAGGAAACAATGGCACATAAAAATTGGGCATTGTGAAGAGAATTTATTATAGTTAAGGAATTATTACAAAGGTTTGGACATAGTGTAGAAAAACACAAGAAAAATGTAATATCCCATGCCTAGCAGATTTTATCACCCCTGAAGGGACAAATGGAGGGAACAAATATCAAAGATAGATATAGAGATACATAGACAATTATGTGGAGAGAAACACTTAACAGGGACTGTGGTCTTAGATCTTAGGAGGCAGTTAGCCCTCTGAAAATCTTAACAAGGAAGCCAAGGAGTAGATATCTCAATTTTACTTTCCTTCCTCCCTTCAATATCTTGCTGTTGCTCCCCACTGGCTGAAGCCAACTGGAATTTAGAGGAGAAAAAAACCAGTTGCAGTCCCTACAGGTCAGCACAGGGCTGGGTGGAAAAGGGCAAGGATTGGATCCCTGGGGTAAACAGAAAATATCCCACATACCTTTATTCCAACTTCCTTTTACTACCTTCCTCGACCTTCTTCCAATCTAAACAAACAAGACAACATAAAACAACACCATTTTGTATCCTATTGTCAGATTGTCACTTGTAAATGCCATTTTTTCCTTTAGTTAAAGAGTTCTAATGTGTATCCAGGACTTTCATGATAAAAAGAAAATTTATAGCAGGGCATTCACAATTTGCCTCTATTTGCTTCTAGCTTTATTCCATTCCCAGATTGACTCCTCTAATCTGCACATCTCTTAGGTCCTCTGGCAATGATAGATATCCACATCTCCAGGACCCTCTCCAGGCATGCTCTCCTTTTACTTTAGACAATTCCTATCTGTTCTCCAAAACTCTACATTCTCTCCTCTGGGAAACATTTCTTGGCTCTCTCATTCAAAAATTGATTTGGACGTCTGACATATCTCATAACTCTTTAACACAAAAATTTCTAAGAAATTTTAATTTGTTTGTTTGGTCCCCCTTTAGAGTTTTTGGAATGTTGAAGGCAGAAGCTTTGCCTTATAACTCTGAAAATAGACTCATGTATATAAAGAAGTGTTTAAAACTATTTATATATTCATTACAAAATATTTAAAGCCTCTTGAAATGTCTAATAATGAACACTAGTGTAACCACCATCCCATTTAAGAAATAACCTAAAAATAAACCTAATTGCATATTCTTTGCTCACCACCAAGATAACTACCATACTGAAATTACTATTTTTCATTTCCAATATTTATTTATATTTCAAGTAGAGGTGGTGTAGGGACACAGCACAGGATTGCTATACTGTAAGGCACTTGTTCTGGCCTTTCATTGCAAGGCACCTGCTTTGAAGGGTCAGAGCAGGACAGCAGCTTGGGTAGATGTCAGCCGAAGGCGGTTGGCAATGGCCCAAGGAATGAGTCATAGGGCACCTGCTCTGCTGGAAGGGCAGGAAAGCAACTTGGGTACGTGCCCGGCTGAAGGTGGCTAGGCAACTGCCCAAGGAGTCTCATGACTTGAATACGTGTGGAGCTGAAGGTGGCTGGTAAAGACTCAAGGCATGAGAAAGGAAAGGGACAGTGTGTGCGTGGAGTCAAGGATAGATATGGAGAGGCGAGGCTGGAGTCAGGATGGAACAAGGATGCGCCCTTTGTACTGATTGCTTATCTGCCCACATCCGCATATCACCCGCTCATGACGCCAATCCTAAAATGAAGCTTTGTTGATCTCCCTCAATAAAAGGCAGAGGCAAACGACCCCTGAGGTCTTTGTCTTTGTATCTGGCAAAAGTCCCTCCACCTGCCCGCCTCTGTGTGATTCATTTCGTCGTCGGTCCACATTGTGGGAAGTCTCCAGGCCACTGGCTTTTGGTCTTATTGCGGGAAAACCGTCCCTGCAACCCCACAAGGTGGTATATATTCCTAAATAATACATAGTTCTTGAATATTTAAACATTTTATTAAATGATATCATACTGTATACTGATAATAATAGTGATGTTTTGATCAGATATATGAATAAATCCAAACAATCTGCCTCAACTACTAACCCAAAAACTCAAGTTGACAGGAAGAATTCTAATATGACTCTCACAATGACCCTTTTCAGGAGTGTGGATGCTACCTATGTGTATGATAAGGTATCACTCTTATGTCATTTACATTATGTGACAAAGGTAAAGGGTTTTTTCATATTTAATTAAGGTCCCTAATCAGTTAACTTTTAATAAATCAAAAGACAGGTTATCCTAAGCCCTTTAAAAGTGACTCCAAAGTGCAGACATGCTCTTCCATTGCCTGGAAGAAGAAAAACAGTCACTCTGAATTGTCTGTGGAGAGGGGTGGCTTTTAGCAGCAGAGGGCCTCAGTACTCCAACTATGGAAGAACTGAATTCTGCTCATAACCTGATTGAGTTTGGAAGAGGTCTCTCAGCTCCAGGTAAGAACTCAGCCCAGCTGATGCTTCAGTTTCAGCCTGCTAAGACCTTAGCATAGGATCCAGCAAAGCTTGCCTAGACTCCTAACCCAGGGAAATCAAGATAATAAATGGGTTCTGTTTTAAGCAACTAAGTTTGAGGTAATTTGTTACATAGCAATTGAAAGTGAATAATGTAGTTACTTTTCTTCTTCTAATTGTTTAAAATCACTTAAAGAGTTCCTCCATTAAATGTCTTTCAGGAATATTTTAACATAAAGAGAAGGAAAGGTCTATCTATTAATAACTGGTAGTCCTGAAGGCTGAATAATGTTAGAATTGTAACAGTAAACATTCAAATTAACAAATTTTATTTTATATACAATATTTATTTATACTATTATAAATAAAATCTTTACATTAATTTATTGAAAATGTTTTCCATGTAGGTCTTGGGCTATGTGCCATGCTAATGATGGGTAAGCCACTTTTGTCCTAACTTGCACAAGCATCACAACTTGTGCATGGAGGGTCTAGCAATTAGTGGAAGCAGAATAGGGTGGTAAAGTTGAGCATCTCCTCACAAGGACCAATAAGCACATTTTGTGTTTAGGGCCCCCATCTCAAAGAACTAAACCTTTGGACAATCTTGTGCCTGCTTTTCCTTTACTTTGATTACATTTAAAGTGTTATATTCAGTTCTGGAAGCTATAACTGAGTGTTGAAAAAAACTGAGAGGCTATTGAAGAAAACCAATAATGTGTAACCTAGTTACTTAGTCTCATTAGGCAAATAGTAACAAATAAGTAAAAAATAGGATTTTGAGAATATGGCACGCACTAGACAGTGAGACAGAGAACTCTGATGGCTCTCAGAGGGGCAGGCACCAAGCAATTGCCCAGGTATAATAGTTGTTGCCTGGTGATGTCAGAAGCCTCTCTCTGTACAACATTTAAGATATTGAGAGCTTCCCTCATCACCATGAGTAACAAGTTCAAATAAAAGATACTTAAAACAGTGAGTAGCCATGAAGAATTTTTTGGGGGAACTATATACCCATACCCTTGCTCCTCTTTTCCCTTTATTCCTGGTTTTTCTCAACTCTGCCTATGATGTTCTTGCTCTTGGACTTATTATTACACCTGAATTGGTCTGTTTGTGGTTTGTCTCTACTTTGTTTTCCATTTCCTACTAACTCTATTTGTCTCTATCACCATGTCAACCCTTTCTGACTTGATTCACCTTATTTACTTGCTTCCTACCTCTAGATTTTCCCTTTCTGCTCACTTTCTTTTACATGCTTTGATCAGCCTTAACATTTAACATGTAGGAAATGAGATGGTCAGCCACCACAACACAAAAATTAATTTTATGACTACTAATATTGTTATTAGTTATTACATCTCCTCCTTTGCATCTGAAAACAGGCTGGAAAACTGAAAACTATGGTTGGGATCATTCTCAAGGTCTCAGACTCCAGAACACTGTTTCTCAACCAGGGATAGTTTCTTTCCCTAGGGAATATTTGTCACAACTGGAGAATGGTATACTCCAGCATCTTGTGGGTAAAACCTAGCAATGCCACTAACAATCCTAAAATTCACAGGACAGCACACTGTTAAACACAGAATTATCTGGCCTCAATGTCAGCAGTGCTGAGGTCAAGAACCCTGGACTAAGGGACACTATAATCCATTGTACATCCTGAGGTGTCTTCCAAAGGGGAACCCCATATTTCTACGTAGTCCTTTACCACCCTGTCTCCACTATCATGCTCATACTCTGTAAATAATCACTTCAACTTTACTCTAGTTTTCCATTCTCATATACATTATCTTATTTTCATTTCAACTCAACTATGGGAGTATTCAGATTAATTGTTATTATTACTATTTAAAAAAATTTTTACAGAGGGGGAAACTCAAACTCTAAAATATTAAGTAATCAAAATCTATTGAGGATTAGAACAAATTATGTTGTTATTACATAGTGCTTCTTGTAGTGCCCTAGAATCTCTCTTTCAAGGTTGTCATTAGAGAATCATAAAAAACTTTAAAATGGTTTTATAAGAAGAAGGCATAGATAACAAAAGGGAATCTTGACAGTTTTCAGGTTAATCCTGGTAGAATTGGTAGAGGGCTGGGGATCTTGTTTAAGTGACTTGAGAGAACACCTTGTCAATTTGAGTGTTTTTGCATTCAAGAGTCATAGAAAATGAAGTTCAAGGTTGAGAATAAAAGGAGCCTTCTTTTACCTCACTAAACTGATTTTTTCTTTTTCTTTGCCTTATTAATACTTTGTGGCATTATGAATATAAAAAGGAAACTCAAAAGTCAATGAAAGAGGTATCTTGAGAAGAGGAGTCAGATGACATAGCAACTTTGACTTCTAAAGTGATCTGTTTCATTTCTTTTGCTGGGCCATATTGGTGGGCACTCTTTCTAATAGTATAGTGTTTTCCCAACAATCTCAATCAGTAGGGGTAGAAAACTGGTTGAGAGTCATAGTGATAACAACCAGCCCAAGAATAAAAAATAACTCTGCTTCATGTCACCTTTGTTATGATCATTAGAGATTACAACATCCTGAAATTGACAAAAGAAAGTAAGATCATATTAATTTCTCCTATTAGTGCAAATTAATTCTCACAGTTGGCCTGCAGTGTTTGACAGCTGGAATGCCTTGAGGTATATATGAACAATCATCTGAAGGGCTTTAGAAAGTTCTTCTACTTGTGCCTCTCCCCATTTCCCAGGCTTACTACTATATGGGATGGGCTATAGAATATTTGGATTGGACATTCAACTAAATATTTGTCTCTATAGTGCCCAGTTAAATATATGGGGCAAGCTAATTATATTTCACAATATATCTAAACATGTTTGTTCATCAGAAAGGAAGTATCCCAAACACATAAGTTTTAGAAATGCATGGAGAGTGGAGGTGAGCTTTTTCTGGGGTACAGGGCATTGTTTTTCAAGAAGGAAAGGTTTTTGGGGGGAGGGTGTGGGTAACATGGGACCAAATAATTGTTTTGTCCAATACAGTAGCCATGTATACCAGTCACATGTGCCTATGGAACACTTGATATATGGCTAGTCTGAAATGAGATGTGCTAAAAGTGTAAAATACACTGGATTGCAAGTGTGTCTCCAAATAAGAATATAAAATTTCTTATTAACACAGTAACACAACAACAGTAGGAGACTTTATCACTCCACTTACACATATAGGTAGGTCATCCAGACAGAAAGCCAATAAAGAAACATCAGCCTTAAATGACAGATTACATGGATGTAATTGGATATTCCATTTAAAATCAACAAAATACAGATACTTCTCAAGTGCACATGGAACATTCTCAATTATAGATCATATTTTGGGACCAAAACAACTCCAAATAAATTTAAGAAGACTGAAATCATATCAAGCATCTTTTCCAACCACGACAGTATAAAACTAGAAATCAATTACAAGAAGAAGCCTGAAAAAATTCACAAACATGTACAGATTAAACAACATGCTACTGAACAGCTATTGGGTCAATGAAGAAATAAAAGAAGAAATCAGAAGATGCACAGAGACAAATGAAAATTAAAATACAACCTACTGAAATTTGGGTGAAGCAAAAGTGATACTAAGATGGAATTTTATAGCAATACAAGCCTACCTCAAGAAACAAGAAAAAAACCTCAAACAACCTAACATTACACTTTAAAGCACTAGAAAAATAACAACAAATACTATAGAAAGAAGGTAATAATAAAAACCAGAGTGGCAATAAATGAAATGGAGATTAAAAAGACAATAAAAAAGAATAAAACTAAGAGCTAGTTCTTTGAGAAGATAAAAAAAATTGACAAACTTTTAGCTAGACACACTAAGGAAAAAAGAGAGAAGACTCAAATAAATAGAATCAGAAATTAAAGAGGAGAAGTTACAACAGATGCCACAGAAATACAAAGAATTATAAAAGGATACTATGAAAGGTGATATTCCACGAATTCAGACAGTCTAGAAGAAATGGATAAATTCTTAGACTGAATCATAAAGAAATAAAAAATCTTAATATACTGATCACTAGTAAGGAAATTGAAACAGTAGTCAAAAAGCTCCCCCAAAACAAAAGTCCAGGACCAACAGATTTAATACATAGTGTTCACAAACTCTTCCAAAAGTTGAAGAGGACAGGATGTTTCCTAACTTATTTTATGAGGCTGACATTACTCTGATACCAAAATCAGGCAAGGAGAACACAAAAGAGAAAGTTACAGGCCAATATCTGTGCACATAGATGCACAAATCCTCCACAAATTATTAGCAAGTCAAATACAAGAATACATTAAAAGGATCACACACCATGATCAAGTGGGGCTAATTCCAGGGATTCAAGGATGGTTCAACATCCACAAATCAATCAATGTGATACACCACATTGACAACATGAAGGATAAAAATTATATGATCATATCAATAATACAGAAAAAGAATTTCACAAGATACAGCATGTATTCATGCTAAAAACTCTCAATAAAATGGTTATAGAAACAAAGTATCTCAAAATAATAAAGGCCACATATGACAAACCCAAAACTGACATCATCCTCAATGGCGAAAAACTGAAAACTTTTCCTCTAATATCAGGAACAAGACAAGGATGCCTGTTCTCTCCACTTTTTTTCAACATAGTACAGGAAATTCTAGTCAGAGCAATTAAGCAAAAAAAAAAAAAAAAAGAGTAAATGGCATCTAAATTGGAAAGGACAAAGTAAAACTGTCACTATTTGCAGATAGCATGAGTTTATACAGAAAGCACTCTAAATACTCCAAAAAAACTATTAGAAATAATAAATGAATACAGTAAACATGCAAGATACAAAATCTGTGGCATTTCTGTTCATTAAAAACAGCCTATCAGAGAGATAAATGAAAATAATCCCATTTGCAATTGCAACAAAAAGAATAAAATACCTAACAATAAACTTAACAAAAGAGGTGAAAGACCTGTACACTGAAAACTACAAGACATTGTGGGAATAAATTGAAGAAGACACAAAGATATGAAAAGATATTCTGTATTCATGAATTGGAAGAATTAACATTATTAAAATGTCCATATTTCATAAAGCAATCTACAGATTCAATGCAATCCCAATCATTATCCCAATGGAATTTTTCATGAAATGAAACAAAATATTCTAAAATTTGTATGGAATTACAAAAGAGTTCAAATAGCCAAAGAAGCCCTGAGAAAAAAGAACAAGCTGGAGGTATCATACTTTCAAACTATACTATAAAGCTATAGTAATTAACACTATATGGTATGCTACTGGCAGAAACAGACACACTGATGATGGAACAGAATTGAGAGCCCAGAAACAAACTCACACATATATAGACAGCCAATTTATGACAAAGGAGTCAAGAAAATACAATGAAGAAAGGACAGTCTCTTCAATAAATGGTGCTGGGAAAACTGGACAGCCACATCAAAAAGAATGGAACTATACTGATATCTTACACAATACTGAAAAATTAACTCAAAATGGATTAAAGACTTAAATGTAAGACCTGAAACAATAAAATACATACAAAAAAATGTGGGCAGTAATGTTCTGGATATTGGTCTTAGTGGTGTTTTGTTTATTTGACTCCAAATCAAGGGAAACACTAAGTAAACAAACAGGACTATATCAAACTAAAAAAATTCTGCACAACAAAGGAAACCATGAAGAAAACAAAAAGGCAACCAACCAAATGAGAGAAGGTATTTGCAAACGATATTTCCAATAAGGAATTCACATCCAAAATATATTTTAAAAAACTCATACAACTCAAAAACACAGAAAAACAAACAACTGATTTTAAAAATGGGCAGAGGGGATTGGGGGGCTTGGGTGAAAAAGATGAAGAAATTGAAAGTACAAATTGGTAGTTACACAATAGTCATGGGGATGTAAAGTAAAGCATAGGGAACATAGCCAATGCAGTAATATGGTAATAACTACATATAGTGCCGGGTGGTGCTAGACTAGTCAGAGAGATCACTTCTTAAATTATATAAATGTGTAACAACTATGCTGAACACCTGAAACTAATATCAAATAATATCAAATGTCTAAGTAAATAAATAAAGTGTAAAAATAAATTTAAAAATAGGCAAAAGGGCAGAGGTCCTGATAGACATTTTTCCAAAGGAAGACACAGATGGCCAACAGACTCATGAAAAGATGTTCAACATCACTAATTATTAGGGAAATGCAAGTCAAAACCACAATGAGATATCACCTCACACCTGTGAAAATGGCTATTATTGGAAAGACAGGAAATAACAAGTGTTGGAGAAAATGTGGAGAAAAGGAACCCTTGTACACTAGTGGTGGGAATGTAGCTTGGTGCAGCCACTATGAGAAACAGTATGTAGTTTCCTCAAAAAAATTAAGAATAGAATTACCATATAATCCAGCAATTCCTCTTTTGGGTATTTATCCAAAGGATATGAAAACACTTATTTGAAAAAAGATACACACACACACACACACACACACACACACACACACACACACACAAGCTCGCGCGTGCGTGCGTGCACAATATGACAATTAAGTTCACGAACTTGTTTGCAGTGATGTTGCTAATCTTTATTGATATCAGAAGGAGTAATCATTATTACTTTGTACCAACTGGACAAATATATAACCAAGTTTACTATTTGGAAGTGCTGAAAAGGCTGCATGAAAAAGTTTGAAGACCTGAACTTTCGTCAACAATTCATGGCTCTTGCATCACGACAATGCACCAGCTCACTCGGCACTGTCTGTGAGAGAGTTTTTAGTCTTTAAACAAATAACTGTATTGGAACACCCTCCCTACTCACCTGATCTGACCCCCAATGACTTCTTTCTTTACTTGAAGAGAAAAGAAATATTGAAAGGAAGACGCTTTGATGACATTCAGAGCATCAAGGGTAATAGACAACAGCTCTGATAGCCATTCCAGAAAAAGAGTTCCAAAATTGCTTTGAAGGGTGGACTAGGTCCTGGCATCAGTGCATAGCTTCCCAAGGGAGTACTTAGAAGGTGACTGTAGTGATATTCAACAATGAGGCATGCAGCACTTTTTCTAGGATGAGTTCACAAACTTAATTGTCAGAACTTGTGTGTGTCTGTGTGCATGTGTGTATTAAATTACATTTAATTTCACTTGGTTATTTTTACTTTTTTCATGTAGCTACTAGAAAGTTAGCAATTACATGTGTGGCTTGCATACTCATACGTGGTTCACACTATATTTCTATCAGACAGTGGTACTCCATATATTGAAGGTTAGTTATATTTCCCTAAAAACTCTGCCCTTGAAAGTTTAGTATAAGTCCTTTATAGTTAGAGTGTTATTTCTAATTTGCCAAGGGTATGTATCAAAAGGTTGAGTTTTTTCCTTTTCTTTTTTTTTTTTGTATTTGTCATCAAGCTATGCAAAAACCACAGGAATGAAGCTTCATCTGTTTTGCTTTTCTAATAAAATGTGAGCAATCACATTGCTAGCAGTCAGTCTTTGATAGGTATGTGTTCACTTACTTAAAAGCAAAACAAACCTAAAAAAAACTGACTCACATTTAATTAATTTTACTACTATAAAAGCCAAAACAAATAAAGACATTCAATGTTAAATGACTTTTAAGATTTCCTCAGGTCTAACATTTTATGATTTTTTATACTGCAAGAGCACATTAGCTCCCCATCCCAGGTGTGAATAATTTAACAAGAGGAGATTTTCCCTGTTTGCTGAATGTCAATGTTTTACAACTGACAATCATATAGAATTTAGAATCTCTTTTTAGAAGAGCATCTAATCTTAATTTTTCTGTTATTCAACATTTAAAAAATTAATATTATTTATTATTAAACTCATACATTAAAAGCCTCATTGTTCATCTTGAATTCTCAAAAGTCTTTAGCAAATTCATATTATCTTGTACACATGACCTTGTGATTTTCTTTTTGATAAATTAATATTTATATTAATAGTTTTAATAATGACTATATATGTATACATTTCGTTTAGATCTTTTGAACTTAAATCTTTTTCTTTTTGGGGGTTGCATAAAGCATTATGATCATAACTCATTGTCAAGAAGTAGTCACATGGCCAAAACTGGATAAAAGAGCAGGAAGCCTGGAAAGTAGTATTCAATCTGACCCATTTTATAATTCAGCAAATCTATAAAATTATCCTATCAATTTGATAAATTCAAATTTCATAGCCTGACTCCTCCACAATAGATTTAATTTTGTTACTTATATGTACATATATGATGACCCAGGTACAGGTCAGAAATATGCATATGGTTACATTAACATTGCTCATTACAGGGAAAATAAGTATATCAATCAATAGTAATGACAATAAATAATTGAAAAAAATTAATGCCAGATGAAGCAAAGATACAATCATTAAAATGAAACCACATAGCTTAAGAAAAAATAAAGTTATAATGTAATTTTAGAACAGGGAAGTCTAGGCATGAAACAAAATACAAAGACTATGAAGGAAATGGCCAATAAATTGCATTACATAAAATTTAAAACATCTGCATGATATAAATAATATAGAAAGCCCAAAATACAAATTATAAACTTTGAAAAGCATGTAATAATATATTATAAGAAAAACTTTAATTTTTTACATGCAAAGACTTACTACAAATCAATTAAAAAGAGACAATCAAGTGAAAATATGGAGAAAGAATTTATTTGGTTAATTTACAGAAAAAGAAACAAATGGGCATTAATATAAATTTTCACAATATCTGTATCTTTATTTTACTTCAGAACATATACATTTTAAAGCCTTAGAATTTCAAAAAAATATAGGATAGTTAATCTATTCGATGTGTGAAAGAAGTCACTCATAGAGAGATTTCATATGTAAATGTGCTTTTTCTTTTAAGGAATATACATGAAGAAAAGAGTTGATGTATCCAATTGACAATGAATTTGTGTTCTTTAAATTAGCCTGATTTTTTTCTTTATTTTTCTCTATGTAACCACACTTTTGACCATTTTGTTAAATTGCAAATGATTTATGTGGTACTCAAACGTAAATATTTTCAGTGGTATTGATGTTGGCTAATTTTCAAACAATATTCATTACTGCCTTTGGCCAAAAATCTCTTATTTGATAACTATGCAAATAACTCTGGAATCATGGTTTATGCTTATTGAAAGTTTTATACTCTGTTTACTTCAGTAAGCATGAAAATGAAATACTCCTGTCATGTTAATGGCAGCAGAACCAGATTTCTGGAGAGTGTCCAAATGAAAAGTAAACATAATCATAATAAGCAGAAACAGATCAACATTATTGCCACTTGCAAAAAACAAAAAGAATAACTATCTTATTTGTATTTAAATGTGGATATAATGATTCACTTTCAGAGTAAATCCTGCCATTTTCTCAAAGGGAAATTTTGCTGCATCTCGAAAGCTCTATTTTTGCTTCTTCCAACTCACTTTGATGAGAACATAAATATGCAAACAGCTTTTACTTTCCTAATAGCTAATTACTGCTTTTTAACAAAATATTTCCAATAACACAGTACATTTTTATGTAATATCAACTATACAAGTACATGTGTGCATGCTGTGTTTAAAACACTGCATTTCAGAAACAAAAGATGCAGCTAATAAAATGGTTCCATTGGTCTATGCTGGCTCCTTTTTCCCCCCAAAGATTTGATTGATCATCAGGATAAACAGATCTCCTGTCTTCAGAAATCATTTTATTTTTAAAATAAAAATATAACATTTTTTACTTGAGAGTTTTGTTTGCTTTTTCTCTTTTTTCTCCTTGGTATATATCATGCTTTTCCTCAAGCCTTGCACTGATTTTTGGTGAAAGTATGTTAGGTATTGTTTTATGACCTGAATTTCAGTAAAATCACTCAAATTCTGAATGCATCTCTTTTATGAAAAAGAAAACACAAAATAATATAAATGACAGTCTCTGTAATCACTTGACCAAAACATTGTTAGGAAAAAGTTCCTTCCATTAAAATTATAACAAAGATATTCTGATGGAAAACATAATGCTTTGAATAAAACTTGACAAGAAATATCTATTTGTGATTGGAAAATACATTCAATTGTGAGCCATTTTAATAAATTCGTTTCTTGTCAGCAATAAAAATATTTACAAGAAACACTTGAGTTAAATTGTTTGTCTCATACTTTGTATTAATTCACATTGAAGTACAAATGTTAAAGAAATAAAAACAAATTCAGTGCATTTTTAGAAATTTCATATTTTATTTTTACTAAAATTTAGATTACTATGTAAAAATTTGCAGAAACTTAGGCTTCAAGCACATTTTATAAGCTGAGAAAAGACAAATTATGATATGTAATATCTTTTCCTTTCTCAATTGTGGTACTGAAAGAAAATTAAGCACGAATACCTAAAGACATCATTTGTATAAAATAGATCACCTTCTCTGCTAGTCACAATCCTTGGGTGAAATATGAAAATAGCCAAATAAATTGTTTCCTGTGATCTATGGTTCAGATGAGATTGAGCCACATATGAGTATATACATATCACATAGAACATGTGTACACATATATGTAATATATGCACATGCACATGTGCATACATATATGCATATATGCATCCACACCCTATGCATATAAATATGCACACACACATATATGCATATGTACATGTACTTTTTTTCTACATATGTTGGTGCATATATTTAATAGAATATGGAGACAGAATAGTCATTGTTTAAGTAAAAATAGTTGTATGGTGATAGCTTTGTGACTTAAAGGAAGTGTAGTAATGGATTTTGAACATTAGATTAAGAGAGAATACAGAGGGAATAACTGAATAACAAATTCTCTCAGGACAATGTTTGTACTGGTATCAACCAGATATTAAATAGCCATGTTGTTCTTAGCCAGCTTAAAAATTCCTTGAACACACAGCAGACTATAATTTTTGGATCACTGATTGAAGCTAAGAATTATCCACAAAAAATGGACATTATATCTGGATGGCATCAGCTATAATGCATATCATAGGTTGATTGTTCTGCCCCCCTGATGTCCAGAACACTAGACAATCATAAATGGTGAGATATGGCTTCAGTGCCATATGTGGGGTCAGATATTGGCTTCAGATGCTGTTTGAAAAGTTGTGTGGCTGGGCCTTTAGCAGTGAGGCATATGGTGAGAATGTTAGAAGTAGTCAAGATTGAGAATGTTTAGACAGTGTCTGTAATTGTGTATAATAACTAAAATAATCACCTGTTCCATTGACCAAAGCACTTTAGTTTCCCTAATCAATCATGAAAAAAAAGCATAAAACAATTATTTTATAATACATTAAAAGTGTGCCTCCTAGCATTTGACTCTGGCAATGGATTTTAGAAGATTTGAATTTTTTAAATGTCACAGGATATTTAGAATTGTGTGCCAAACCAATTAGCAGACTTTCCCTATACATTTAGACATGCCATAGTAATTTAAATTTGAAAGAAATTTAAAGTGCATTTATTAGAAAAAAATCTATAATTTTAATTTGCCAGAGTACTTTTTTGAAATCTTTCAAAGTTGCTGAAAGGTGATTTTCTGCAACTTGTTTTACTGTTCAAATCCAATTTATTCTGCCACCTGTTGTTTTTCTCACTGGATTTTTTAGAAGTCATTTTTGGACTATTTGATAGTACCGTATTTGCCGGCGTATAAGACGACTGGGCGTATAAGACGACCCCCTAACATTTCCACTCAAAATACAGAGTTTGTTATATACTCGCCGTATAAGACTACCCCCTCTTCCACACACCTTCCACACACCAAATAAAAGGTAAAACAATATCAGATTTGATTTGGCCCACTGAAGTGCAAACAAGCGTATTGTATTTCATGTCACCACATAACCGTTTTGGCGATGTTGAGCCACCATGTCTGCTACATGTTTTTCGAGTTCTGGCCAGTGTGGGGTGCCTCTTCTTAATGCACACTTACCCCTTGGCATACTCTTTAATGCTTTCTCATTTGATTTCCAGTCCCGAACCATCTTTTCTGTTACTCCATATTGTCTTGCAGCAGCACAATTATTATTTTCCTTAGCAAAGTTTATAACTTTCAGTTTAAAATTTGCATCATACTTCTTTCTTTTGGCTGGTGCCATGATAGGGATGATAGGGGTTTGACTGGTCGACATTTTCTATGCTGTACTGTACAATGGTGCAGTATTGTGGTTGGCTGTTGGCTGTATACAAAGCCTGATTTGATTGGTCCCTGCTCCCTGTTTGCCCGCCCTGTCACTATAGCAGTCTGGTCCACCCTTGCATCAGCATCTCCCTGGGACCTCACTAGTGCGCAAGAGCGAGCTCTTCAACATTCTAACAGGCACCATGATAGCGCAAAATCGCGAATCTTCAATGCATATGTAAAGAAATATACGGTAACCCGAATTTACCACACTCGCAAAATCGCACACAGCCGACCATACACCCAGTATGGTATCGCGATTCACGATTTTGCGCTATCATACTGGGTGTATGGTCGACTGTGTGCGATTTTGCGAGTGTGGTAAAATCGCATAACAGCAAAATCGCATAACAGCCGAGCATACACCCAGCAGCGCTGCTGATGCCTGAACGGTATGTGGAATGAAGTGGGTGGGCATCGGGAGGCCACTATGGCACGGGGCAAGCACTATGGGCAGTCTATCTGAAGTGTACCTGGCGTATAAGATGACCCCCCACTTGGAGGCATATTTTTCAGGGCCAAAAAATCGTCTTATACGCCGGCAAATACGGTACCATAAAAAGAGCCCCACTTCCTATGGTGTAATAGACTATCAGTTTGACAGTTCAACAAATAAAGAATAACAGTCCACTGTGGGCCAAAGTCTATGATATTTTGTTTTCTGAGGGAAATGCTTAAGTTAGGGTTTATGTAACTCTCCATTTGTTTATTTAGGAATATCTTTCTTTGTTACCATGACTATGTTGATAATTTTCCTTTTAAATGATAGGTTTTATTTAAATGTTAGGAAAACAGGATTTTTTATCCCTGGGTTTATAGTGCTATTTCGGGGGCATTTTAGGGTAATTTAATAAATATAAATTATTTTTGAAAGGTCTTTTGTGATAAATTAATGTTTTAATATAACCTTTTTCAATAGACAATCGCAAATATCTAAATTTAGTAAGCCATGTCAGTAAATGTTTTTCTACTATGTAAGGCACTATATTTAGCAAATTTATTACAATGCTTGCAGAATCTGTTTCTATTCTGGAATTTTTGCTTGTTTTTGTTTTTTCAGTCTCCTGAACAACAATCAAATCAGAAACATTTCCAGAAATGCTTTTGAAGGACTTGAAAACTTACTCTATATCTGTAAATTGCAACATAGGTCAACAATAATTTATGTTGATAGATTATTTTGGCTTTTTTGTTTGCTTTGACTAAGTAATTCTTTATCTTTTTGAAAAACACTATCAACCTTTACACAAAACTTATATGAACATTTCTAAATGAAGCCACTGTTGCTTTCAACAGGCTATTCATCGGAAAACATTTGAATATTAATAATGCACATTTCTATCCTCATCCCTGCAACAAAAATTCTAAATTAGAGAACAATAAAAACAAAAGAGTTTGTCCAACCTTCACATTCAAATATAATTAATCAATAATTGTAAAAATTCTGTAGATCTAAAGAAGCTTTGTGTCAACTCTGCCATCCAAGATTTTCTGCTCCCGGTAAACACATTACAATTAGGAACTTTAATGAACTTGGATAAGAACCAAATTTTGGAAAAATTAGCTCACAAATATAACCATTGACAATTATGACGCTCTTCTGTGTAGTATAGATAAATGAGAATAAGGGATTTTAAATGACTTACTGTTTTAACTCAGAAACCAATACATGTTGATAAATTGAAAGTTGGGAGGTCATGATTGACATGTTTGTGTGGAAGGCTGAAGAAAGAAACCAGGGCATTTGATTAAGCAAGGAACGAGTGCTGCAACTTCCTTTTTAAAGAACATTAAGGACATAACTTCATATTTACAAAAATACATCCATTTTTATATTCATTTAGCACTCTTTAAAAAACTGAAGTTATTCTTTTGAAGAGAACATGCTGTCTCTACCCTTTTGTTTCCATTTAATTGATACAATTAAATTATAACAATCTTAGCCTCTTCCTGAAGCACTAGAAGTCACATTACATCCCAGCAGGATGACCTTACAGCCTCTTTTGTTCAAATGAGGTACCCCAACCTAATATAGAAGGCTGTCTACAATTCTTTTCATCACTCAATCCTAAATTCTTGATTTCTTCTTAGAATCAATCCATTCTGTTTTCTGTGCTGATCATTTATGACCAATCTAACATGTCCAGCAGATGTATATCATTTTTTATTTCCATATGAATGTAGTAACTTCTCCTTAAATATTTGATGAGTAAATAAGACAACATAAGGTGCTTAATAAATGTTTGATATTTTATTGCTTAATACTCTTGTTTATGTTGAGTTCATTATTTCTTGAGAGGAGTAATAACAAAATTAAATGTTTCAGGTTTTCAGGAATGTGTATCAATCAATTATTTATACTGTGCCTTTTCCCAAGGACTTCAGGTGTTATAGTACATAAAGTAGTTATAGTGCATGTATATTCAGGAGGCTAGTTTTCATTAGACTAGATATACTACAGAATTGAAGGTTTGCCTTGCCAAACACAAAGGAAAACATATTTTTCTCTAAAGCAAAAGCATTTCTGAACTTTTCTGAAATTCTAACATGTTTTGGCCAAAAATGTATCATTGATTCCCTTGGGCAAAAACAAATTTAAATGTCTTTGGACAAATTCTGCTTTCAGATTCACAAGAAAAAGTACAATTGTTTGATGATAACTTCAGAAACTGTGGTTTATTTAAGGTTAACTGAATTTTAGACCTAAGGTACATTGAAAAATTGAGAGCAAAATGTTTCTTTTCTTTGTTTAGCTGACCAGCAACCATTAAGAATAGCATTTTTTTGTATTCATTATTGTTAACCAAATTAGAAATAATCTAATGATAAACTCCAAAATAAAATTTATTCAGAAACATCTTGACACCTGCAAAGTGATAATTCTCTCATCACTTTTGAGTACTGAACAATTTTAAAAAAATTATCCATAGTACAAAACTTGTTGCATATCTGTGCATGTTAAAGATAAATTGAGCATCATTTGATATTTAAAGAGAAAATTTATTCCACATTAAAATTCTCGTTTCTGTTTCTGGGTATGGTTTCCATTTCTGAAGTTTAGTTTCTTCTATGAATTATATGCATAGCATCTTTTTCCTGTGGCCTTGCTTTTGGAATTGTTGTCCTCATGAACTCCTATTACAGAACACTACTTTCTCTGCACAAACTGGACTTCTTAGATCTTTAGCTGAATGTGTCATTTGTAATTATATACTCAGCATTGGCCTTTTCCACCTTTCTTCAGTCTCTGAATTCATTTAGAATCTTCTCCATTCCTTTTACAACCTACAGACAAAAAGATATTCTTGTGGAAATATTGGGCAAATAAGTGCCATTGAAGAATCTGATCTTAACAGTGTAAACTTGAGGGACACAACTCACTATTTCTGGCTGTTCTGTTATCACTCTCTGAGCATCAGTGACAATCTAACAAAGTGAATGAAATTCTATGGAGTTTCTTGTTCACTCCATCAGTGAACTTTTGCTGTATACCAAACAACTCCAGAACTTAGTGACCTAAAACAGTAAAGACTTACTATTTCTCATGATTGATTTATGAATTGACTGGGCAGTTCTTCTGGTCTAGACTTGCTCAGCTGGGGCTGGAAGGTCTAGAATGGCTTTACTCACATATCTGGCAATTATTCAGGATCAGTTTGGGGGCTTTCTCCTTCATGTGACCTTTTTTTCTCTAGCCGGCAAGGTTGTGCTTATTCAAAAAATGATCTTATCCTTAGTGCCATCAGAGATGAACTTTTCATGCCTTACTTGTGTCATGTTTGCTAGTGTCCCATTTCCCAAGTCAAGTCACATAGCCAAGATCTGATTCAAGCATTAGAGAAATGAATTCCAACATTTTAGTGGGAAAAAGAGCAAAATAACCTTGCAAAGGGGTATGAAACCAGGAGGGGAGAAATCTGTGGCAATTTCTGTCATTTATCACATTCACTTAAGGATTTGGGGGTTCTAAGAATGAGGCCCAGCTTACAGTCACAATCAATCAGTCACATCCTGGGTTAGTCAGCATAGACTTATGCAATGGGTACCATTTCACAAAGGGAGAAGAGGTCATTTCTACTTGGGGAGATACAGAGCTGGGGCAGGTTAGACTTGATGGAAGGAACAATGCTTTAGCTTAATCTTAAAGGAAGATGTGTGAGAAAAGGCAAAACATGGCATGGTATATTTCAGAAATGGCAAGTATCTTTTAACAACTTGATTGTAGGGTCCAAATAGAACATGATGAGAGATTAAGGCTGGTGAGTTTGACAAAGGCCAAATAATGGGGGAGGATTGTATGCCAAGCTGTCTGTCATTACTTATTTACTGCTTATTTACTTCTACTCACTCCAAACCAGTCTCTGTTCTTACCACTCTACTACAATAGGAGTTCTGTGATAAAGGCTATTAATGTTGCTAAACATATTGAAAACATTCTATTACACATTGTGTTTAATCATGTATAGTGGTTTCCTTTGTTGACCACTCATCTTCTAGGAAATCTCTTTGGTGTTAGTGATAACCTCATGCTCTTGGTTTTCCCTTTGCTGTTCTGCCTGCTCTTTCTCAGACTCCTTCACCTACGAGCAGAGTTCTATCCCAGTATCTGTTGCTTTTCAAACTTTGTACCTCTTTAGGTGCCTATCTATCTGCTTCCATGATATCAGTATCAGTTATTATCTAGATGCTGCTGGCTCACACATCTTTATCTCTAGCCTAAATCACTTTTATGTTTCAAAATACACACACACACACACCACACACATAAACACACACACACACACACACACATGTTTACTCAATATTTCCATTGACATGTCCCACAGGGACTTAACCTTAATTAATTATCTTTCTCTGTTCAAAGCTGCTCCTTGTTTTCCTTCAATAATATTTCTTATTTTGAGAAACGATGACACATTCTTACAGTCATTGAAACTAAATATCTATTCATCACATTGTCTTTCTCTCAATTCCTCACCCGATATATATATAGTTAGTTAGTTAGTTAGTTAGAAAGTCCTGTAGATTCTACCTTAACATTCTTCATCTTTCCCTCCTATCTTTCTTTACTGTACCAACTTTCATTTTATCCTTGTTACCCATCACCCTGACTATACGAAAGCCTCATTTATCTGTCCAAGTCTTTCCTCTTCTAAATCTCTGAAAAACAGCCAGTTCTTTTTTGTTTTTTAAGATATTTATTAAAATATAGCTAAAATACAATATTATATTAGTTTCAGGTATACACAATGGTTATGCAACATTTATATACCTAACGAAGTGATTACCATGGCAAATCCAGCAACCATCTGACACTTTCACCACAGTATCACAAATTTATTGACTCTATTCCTTAGGCTGTACATTATATATCCATGATTTATGTGTTTTACACCTGGAAATTTGAACCTCTTATTCCCCTTAACCTTCCCCCTCTTTTTAAAATTTTCAGTTACAGTTCACATTCAATATTATTTTATATTAATTTCAGGTGTACAACATAGTGGTTAAATATTAACATAACTTAAGAAGTGATCTCCCTGACTAGTCTAGTACTCACCTGGCACTATACATAGTTAATACCTTATCATTGACTACATTCCTTCTGCTTTATTTTACATTCCCACCTGGCAACCATCAAAATGTTCTCTTCATTCATGAGCCTGTTTCTGTTTTGTTTGTTTGTTTATTTTGTCCTTTAGTTTCCACATATAGGTGAAATCAGATTGCATCCGTCTTTCTCTGTCTGGCATACTCCACTCAGCACAATACATTCCAGGTTCACTCATGCCACTGCAGATGGCAAGAACTCATTCCCATCCCTGGACAAGCAATATTCAATTGTATTTGTGTACCACCTGCTCTTTATCCATTCATCCATCAATGAACACCCAGGCTGCCTCCAAATCTTGGCCATTGTAAACAATGCTGCCATGAACATATGGATGAACACATCCCCGTAAAATACATTTTGGTTTTCTTCAGATAAATACCCCAAAGAAGGATTACTAGGTCCTTCTTTTTCTCTTGTTAGAGCCTTTGTTTTAAAGGCTATATTATCTGGTATAAGTATCACTATCCCAGCTTTTTTGTTTGTTTGTTTCCACTTTCATGAACTATCTTTAACCCATGAGTTTACTTTCACTTTGTGTGTGTCTTTCAATCTGAAGTTAGTCTCTTATAAACAGCATATATAAGGATCTTGTTTTCTTATCCATTTAGCTACCCTATCTTTTGATTGGAGCCTTTAATCCACTTACATTGAAAGTAATTGTTGGTAGCTATGTAGCTATTGCCATTTTACTATATATTGGGTCTTTGAAAAAGTCATGACGCATGTTTGCAACAGATGGCACTAGTGCATTTTTTAAGTACTAGAGTCATTCACATCTATATTATTGCTATGCCACTTGATAGCTGACAGTTCTAGCTTCATTCTATTAAAAAACTGAGCGATTTGGTTGAGTTTTGGAGATTTTACAACAAGTTGAAGATGAAAAACCAAACTGTGCATTTTTGCCATATTTTACACTTTTACTTCCATAAAAGGAAGAAAGTACATCAAGCTTGTGAAAAGTTGCATAAAGTTTATGGTGACAATGCTCTACAAGAACATCAGTGCCAACAATCATTCATGAAATTTCGTGCTGGTGATTTTTATCTCAATGACGCTCTTTGGTCAGGGAGGCCCACTGTGGTTGATAATGACAAAATAAAGAAAGGCATTGATCGAGTCAAACACACATTACATGACACGAGAGATTGCAGAAACATTGAACATCTATCATTCAAGTGTTCACGACAACTTGAAGAAGCTGGGATACGTAAGCAATCTCGATATTTGGGTTCTGCATGAACTCTAAGTTCATTTGACGGCGCATATAAACATCTGCAATATGCTCATTAAACGTGAAGAAAAGTATCTTTTTTTGAAGCGACTGATAACTGGTGATGATGAGAAGTGGATTGTTTACAACAATGTGGTGTACAAACAGTCTTGGTCCCAATGTGATGATTTGCCTCAAATGACATCAAAAGCAGACATTCATCAGAGGAATGTTATGCTCTCAGTGTGGTGGGATTTTAAAGGTGTAGTGTTTTTCGAGCTCCTACCAAGGTGTAGTGTTTTTCGAGCTCCTACCAATGAACCAAACAATGAATGCAAATGTGTACTGTCGGCAGTTGGACAGTTTGAAGGAATCTATCATCCATAAACATCCAGAGCTTGTTAATTGTAAAGGAGATGTGTTCCATCGTGACAATGGGAGACCACACACAAGTCTGATCACTCATCAAAAATTATTGGAGCTTGGATGGGATGTGTTGCCACACTCGCCATACTCCCTGATCTGGTGCCATCAGACTTCCACTTGTTTCGCTCTCTTCAAAACTCCTTGTGTGGTATAACGTTCAATTCAGATGAGGCTCTAAATCAGCACCTTGTTCAGTTTTTCGCAAATAAAGACAGGTCCTTCTATGAACGAGAAATTATGAAGCTCACTGAAAGATGGCAAAAGGTTATCGAACAAAATGGGCAATATATCATTGATTGATTTTTGTTCTTTATGTAAATAAATGACCTCTGAAAAACAGACAAAATATGTCATAACTTTTCCAAAGACCCAATACATATACATAAACATATATATATTCATCTTAAAGAAGTCCCTTAATATTTCTTGCAATATGGTTTGGTGTTGATGAAATCCTTTAGCTTTTTCTTGTCTGGGAAGCTCTTTATCGCTCCTTCAGTATAAATGATAGCTTCACTGGGTAGAGTAATCTTCATTTTCCTTGCTTTTCATCACTTTGAATATTTTCTGTCAATCCCTTCTGGCCTGCAAAGTTTCTGTTGAGAAATCTGCTGACAGTCTTATGGGGGCTTCCTTGTAGGTAACTAATTGCTTTTCTCTTGCTGCTTTTAAGATTCTTTTTTGTCTTTAAATTTTGGCATTTTAATTATGATATGTTGTGGAGTGGCCTCTTTGGGCTCATTTTGTTTGGAACTCTCTGCATTTCCTGGGTTTGTATATTTATTTTATTCATCAGGTTAGGGAAGTATTCTGTCATTATTTCTTCAAATAGGTTTTCTGTTCCTGGCTCTCTTTCTTTTCTTTCTCTTACCCCTATGATGCAAATATTGGTACACTTCATGTTGTCCCAGAGGCCCCTTAGACTATCCTCAATTTTTTGGATTGTTTTTTCTTTTTGATGTTTGGGCATTTTCTGCTACCTTATCTTCCAAATTGCTGATTTGATCCTCTGCTTTATCTAATCTACTGTTGATCCCCTCAAATGTATTCTTCATTTAGGTTATTGTAGTCTTTATTTTTGTTTTTTTTAAATCTCCATTTCTGTGTTTCCTATCTCTTTGTTGAAATTCTCCTTGAGTTTATTGAGCATCCTTATAACCAATGTTTTGAACTCTGAATCTAGTAGATTGCTGGTCTTAATTTTTTTTCTTGAGCTTTGTCCTCTTCTTTCATTTTGGACATGTTTTTTTGTGTCCCCAATTAGGCTGCCTTCCTGTGTTTGTTTCTGTATATTAGATAGGGCCCCTGTGTCTCCCAGTCTTAGTAGAGTAGCCTTATGTAGCAAGTGTGATGTGGATCTCAGTGGTGCCCTCCCTGAGTCAGCTGAACTGGGTACTCCAGGAGTATTCTTTGTGTGGGTTGTGTGTGCCCTCTTGGTGTAGTTGAGCCTTGGTTGCTGTTTGCTCATCATTGGGAGGGATTGGCCTTTGGGCTGATTTATTGTGAGGATTGGCCATGACTATAGTGGAGGAGTTGTTGTGCTGGTGCTAACCCTACAGAGCAGGAATCACTTTAGCAGGGCTCTGATGCCTGCCCAGTGTGCCCTTTTGGTATATCATCTCTAGAGGTGTCTAGGTAATGCTCTGGCTGGGTATGCAGCTGGCTACTGGGTGTGCCAGACTAAGGCCTTCTGGGAGAGGCTTCACCACAGGTGAAGTTCAGTCACAGCCTGTGCCCTGTCTGGAGCCACCTGAAATGAGTCAAAGCAATTCACAGATGTCCACCGCCCATGCTGGCCTTGAAGGTGGCTCCAAAATCCAAGATGTGAACTGAGGCTGTTGATAGTGCCAGGCTTAGGGCTGCTCAGCCAGAGATAAGAGACAAGCCAAAGGCAGATGCTGCTTGTTTGGATTTTATAAACCTTTGAGAGGCTTTCTGAAAGTCCCCAGCATAAGCTAAGGCAGGCCATTTGTATGGAAAAGCCACTGAAAGCAGCTGAGTGGGCCTGAAAATTGGGTGGGGCTGGGTCTCAGGGAATCAGGGGCAAACAAACAGTGTTAGACAAGTTGATAGAGGTTCAGATATGGTGGCTGCCTGTGTCTGCACACCAGGAGTGGAGAGGGCTCAGCAAAGAAACAATGGCTTCTGCCACCTTCTTTGTTCAGGAGAAAGCTTCCCCTCTAGCCCTCATTCTGAAGCCAGACAATTTTGTTCTTCCTCATATGTCCTTGTCACCTTTCTAGCTGCTTCCCCAGTGCTGAAGCTCAGAGCGAGTGAGTCCACGAGTGAGTAAGTTTGTGCACGGGCCCTTTATTTTTTTTTTATTGATTGATTTAAAGATTTTATTGGGGTATTGGAGGAGGAAAACAGTGTTGGAGATTTGGGGAAGGGGAACAGCCAAGTTGTTGTCCTTCAGTCTTAGTTGTGGAGGGTGCAGCAAGCTTAGCTCCAAGTCCAGCCATTCCACTCAGCACAAGATGTTGTGTTCAATTAGTTGTGGGTGGGCGTAGCCACCATCCCATGCATGAGTCCAACTGGCAGCCTTGTTGTTAAAAGTGCATGCTCTATCCCCTGAGCCACCCGGGCAGCAGTTCAGCTCAAGGTGCAGAGTTCAGTCTTTAGCTGTGGGTGGGCATAGCCCACCATCTTGAATAGGCAACCGTGTTGTTAGGAGCACATGCTTTCATCAGCTGAGCCATCCTGCCATCTGTTGGCAACTCAGCAGCAGCTCAGCTTGGGCGCAGCTCAGCTTGGGCGCAGCTCACTGGCTCATGTAGAAATCTGTTGCTCCTAGCTCGCACTCTTGAGCAAGCTCTTAACAAACTGAGTCACTTGGCCAGCCCCATGAGCTCTTTAAAGGGCTGCCTGGGATTACAGCCATGCTTTGTCTCACTCAGCCATAATCTCCTCTGGTTTTCACAACCAGAAATTATGGAGACTTCTTTCCCCACACCAAAACCCTGGGCTAGGGAACAAGGTGTGGGACTGGGAATCCTAGCTCTTCTGTGGGGGACTTCCACAGCCAAGATACCCCTCTAGTTTTAAATTGTCACACATGGTTGTGGGACCAGCTCATTCAGCATCTCTGCCCTTCCTACCAGTCTCAAGGTGGCTTCTTCCATAAGTCCTTTGTTGTAAGACTTATGTTCAGCTAGATTTCAGTAGACTGTCAATGATGGTTGTTCTGTAGTTTAGTTGTAATTTTGATATTGTCATGAGAGGAGGTAAGCACAGTGTTTATCTACTCTGCCATCTTGACCAGATCCAGTTCTTTTTTTTAATAAAACAAAGTTTCAATCATGCCATTCTCTAAGAGTCCTTCAATAGCTTCCCATTGCTCTTTGGATGAAGTAAAGTCTAATTAGCACAACATACAAGACTTAACTTCACTTACGTCTTCTGCTTTCTTGAAAATCTCCTCAAATGGTGCTCCAAAGTTCCTGGCCTCTTGAACAGCTGTCTTCAGATCCTGCCTGGGTTACTGGATTATACTAGGGTATTGTGTCTTCTTGTGAATCTTTCCTGCTCTCTGACTCTGATACTCAGATCACATTATAGATCTATTGCTCATTATCACCTACTACGTGTATTAGCAATACACAATATCAATAATCTGTCAACAAATCTGTAATGTTTTACAAATAAAAAAATGAACACAAAGTAATTAACTTTACCAGGGACACAAATGTGGAAATACTGTGACTTTTAAGAACAAATTGGGGAACAGAAGGGGAATACAAGTTTTGGGGTGGGGATGGAGAAGAGTAGCGCATATCTTCTACCTTGTTTGGGAGAGAGTGCCCTGATTTACTTAATGGAGTGATCTCATTTACTCAACAGGTATAGAGGCATAGTTGCAACAAACTATCATAATTCAATGAGAAAAAGCATTAATATAATGTGGCTCTCAATCTATTTCCATAATTTCTGGTTATCATCTAATTCCCATCAGGGAAATTGCCTTCAGGGAAACAATATGCTGACTACCTGATAAGAGTAGTCTGATCTTCAGGGAAGTCTCATTTCTTCTATTATTTTTATGAATTTGCCTAAGGTGGATCAGTTTCCAAAGGAATAAGAGATATTTGGATGCTCTGACCAAATTCATTTTCTAGGCCAAGCTGAGGAAACAAAGTAATGACCTCTGGAAGAGAAATGTCATGTCCTCTGGGAGATCCTCTTTGGGCCATTAATTCAGCCTCCTTATGCAACATCTGCTTTTTTTCCTCTATGCTTGCAACTATTTTCTCTATAGGAAAGTAAGCCATACATTTCAGCATTGTTTTATAACCTGAAAATATAAACACTTTGTTAGCATATTTAGTTTTCATCTATCTGTCCACCCTTCCATCTATCTATCCATCCAACCACCCAACAATCTATATATCTAACATCTATCTATACATCCATCCATCCATCAACCATGTAATAAACACCTACCATATGCCAGGTACTGTACTGGTCTTATTATGTTGCGGTGAGCAAAAAAATAAAATAAATGATCCTTGCTCTCATGGAGTCTGCAGACTGATATAACAGATGAACATTATTTGTTAATTTTTCTTCTTGATATTTTAATTGTAGATTACCATGCCCTCTGCATGTGGAATTGATAATGTCCAGAGTGAGGTTCAGGAAGTCTGAGAAATGGTGTTTCAATTTGACCCAAACTTCTGATACTTAATTTTAAGCTTTTATGAATTTCCTACAAAGATAACATTTCATTTTTTCTGGTGTATAGGTATTTATGAAGCTGTTTGGTGATGCAAGCTCAACCTTATAGAGGAATGGGGCCAGAAAGACTGCTGCCCTAACCAGAATGATCCCTGGCCGCAAGAGTTTTTTTTTTTCCAGGTATTTCCCTCACTCTTTCCTTCTTCCTGATTTCTACTTGAGTTCAAACTTCTTGAGACCATGTTTCCTAAATCTGCCACCTCTCTGTCTCTCACTTATTCATCTTGGCTTGGTTTGTAGTAAATAGCTTGCAGGTTGGAGAAAAGGGAGGGAGGAGTGAATACAGCATTGCTTTGATTATTTGTTAATTATGCAAAGACTGCTTTTGAAGTATGCATTCCATTACAAATCTGTTTAATGAACACCCAATATTAACTTCCCCAGATTTTTTCCAATCAGAAGTGCTCCTCACATTTGAACCATTATTTCCAAGTAGGGATAAGCCATTCACTATCAAGGAACTTATTAAATAGTTTTGTTTTCCAAGCAATATATAAGACAGCCTCTGGTATTTAGAAGTGTTAATAAATAATTCTTGAATTTAACTATATTTTTAATTTGTAAAAGGATGATTTAGGGGAAACATTATATTAAAAAGTTTGATGGATAGATGTGTAAAACAAATTTGAACTTGAATAAAGTTATAGGAAAGATTATTTCAGTAGTTATTCATTCATCTCCATTTATTCAACAAACTTTTTTAAAACTAAAATTATTGGAGTGACATTGGTTGATAATAACATTATATGTTTCAGGTTTACATCTTTATAATATGACATCTGTATACTCCAATGTGTGCTCACTACCCAAATTCTAGTCTCCATTTTTGCCTTGTATTTGACCCTGTTTACTCTCTTTGTTCTTCTCACAACCCCCGTCCCCCCTGGTAGCCACCATTCTGCTGCCTGTATCTGTAAACTTGTTTGTTTCCTTGATTTGTTTGTTCATTTGTTGCTTTGTGTTTTATATCCCACATATGAATGAAATTACACAGTACTGTGCCCTTTTCCATCTGACTTAGCACAAAACTCTCAAGATCCAGCCATGATGTTGCAAATAGCAATATTTCATCTTTTTTTTTCTTTTCATGGCTGAGTAGCAGTCCATCGTATACATGTACTATATCTTCTTTATCCACCCATCCATCAAAAAACATTTAAGTTGTTTCCATGTCTTGGCTATTCAACAAGTATTTTTAAAAATTAAACATTTTATTTTGAGATAATTATAGTTTCACATAGATTTTTCATAAATAATACCAGAGAGATACCATCTACCCTTTACTTAATTTCCTCCAATGGTGAATATACAAAAACTATTGTACAATATTATGACCAGGATATTGGCATTCACAAAGTCAAGATACAGTATATTTTCATCACCCAAAAGATCCCTCATGTTGTCTTTGTATAGCACACACACAATTCCACCTATTCCATCCCTCCTTAAACCCTGGAAACCATTAATCTGTTTTCTGTTTCCATAATTTTGTTATTTCCAGAATATTACATTATGGAATCATGTAATATGTAATCTTTTGGGATTGCTTTTTTTTTTTTACTCAGCAAAATTATCTGGAGGTTCATGAAGGTTGTTGTATAATACCAATAATTTATTCCTTTTTATCGCTGAGTAGTGTTTCATGGTATGGATATCCCACAGTTGTTTAACCATTCCACTCATTAAAGAAGATCTATGTTGTTTTCAGTTTTGTGCTATTAAGAATAAAATTTTGCATACATGTTTTTGAATGAACATAAGTTTTTATTCTCTGTGATAAATCAGTCCAGGAGTATACTTACTGGGTTGTATAGTAGTTGTATATTTAGTTTTTAAAGAAACTTCAAATTATTTTTCAGAGTAGCTGTATAATTTTATATTCCCACCAGCAATGTATGAGTGATCCACTTTCTAGACATACTTGTCAATGTTTGGCACTGTCACTGTTTTTTATTTTAGTCATTTAAATAGGTGTATATTAATATCTCATCATGGTTTTAATTTATATTTCCTTAATGGCTAATTATGTTTAAAATATTTTATGTTCTAATTTGCCATCTATATATCCTCTTCTGCGAAATGTCTGTTGATGTCTTTTGTCCATTCTCTAATTAGATTGTGTATGTGTGTATTTTTACTGGTAAGTTTTGAGAGTTCTTTAGAGGTTAGTCCTCTGTCACATATATGGTTTCCAAATACTTTCTCCCAGTCTAGAACTTGCTTTTCATTTTCTTAACAGGGTCTTTCAAAGAGCAAATGTTTTCTTTTTACTGAGTCCAATGTATCAAATTATCCTTTCATGGATTGTACTTTTCATGTCAAGTCTAAGAATTCTTTTCCTAGCCACAAATCCAGAATATTTTCTCCTGATTTTTTCCCCTAAAAGTATTACAGTTCTAAATTTTAAATTTATGTCTGTGACTCAGTTAGTGTAAATTTTTCTGTAAGGTCAAGGTTCATTTTTTGTCTATGGATGTCCAATTGCTTCAGTGCCATTTGTTTAAGCCTTTCTTTCCTCCACTGAATTGCTTTCACATCTTTTTCAAAAATAAGTTGGCCAGGGCCAGCCGAGCGGCGCAATGGTTAAGAACTGGCTTGGGACGCCAGAGGGCCCCGGTTCAGATCCCACATATGAGGGCCAGTGACACTGCCCTCCACAGCTAAGATGCTGAACAACAGCTCAACCTGGAGCTGGGCTGCCATGAGTCGCTGGCGACGGCATAGGCTGCAGCCCCTGTGGCAATGGGTTGCCATGGGCTACCGTATGTAGCCAGCAGCCAGCGTGAGCAGCCAGCAGCCGCAATGAGTGGCCGTCCAGAAGCTGGCGACTGATCTGCCTCATCGGGGAAGAGCACAATGATGGTGCCAACTTGGGCCAGTGAAGCAATGTCCTCCACAACTAGACTGAGGAACAAAGAAACGACACCAACTTTTCTGTTCCCCTTCCCCCAATTTCCCAGCACTGTTCCCATCCCCCCAATTCCCCAATAAAAAAATCTTAAAAAAAAAAAAGTTGGCCATATTTTGTGAGTCTATTTCTGACTCTATTTTATTCTATTGATCTATATCTCTACGCCTTTGCCACATAACCTTGATTAGTGTAGCTATATATACTATATCTTGAAGTGAGATAGACTGATTCCTCCCACTTTATTATTTTTTCAAATTGTTTCAGCTATTCTAGTTCCTTTGTCTTTCTATTTAAAATATAGAATAATTTTGTCTATGTCTATAATAATCATGTTTAGATTTTGATAGGATTGTTTTAAATCTGTATATCAGTTTGGGATAAGTAACATATTTACTCTTTGACATTTTAAATACATAAACATGGTATGACTCCATATTTATTTAGATCTCTGATTTTTTTATCAGCATTTTTAGCTTTTTGCATAAGCATCATATATAGGTTTTGTTATTTTCACCTAAGTATTTCATTTTTTGAGTGATTGTAAAAGATATATTTTTAATTTTGATTTTTATGTTTATTTATCCATTGCTAGAATGTATTAATGAAATTGATTTTTGTATTCTTGTGTATTCTTTTGTATTCTGTGATAAGCTGATTTCACTTTTTAATTCTAGGAGGTTTATATATATATATATATTTTTTTTTAAATTTTCTACATATGTAATCATGTCATCTGTAAATAGGAAGATTTTTCTTTCTTTCTTTCTGATCTATGTGCATTTTTCCTGTTCATTTTTACTGATTAGATCTTCCATTACTATGTTTAATAAGAGTGGTGAGAACAGTTTTCCCTGCCTTGATCCTAGCCTTAGGGGGAAAGTATATTAGTGTTCTTCAGAGAAACAGAACCAATAGGACACACGTGCACACACACACACACACACACACACACAGATTTACTATGAAGAATTGGCTCACATGATTATGGAGGTGAAGAAGTCCCATAATTTACCATCTGCAGAATGGGACCCGTGAAAACCCATGATGTAATTCAGCCAGAGGTCAAAGGCCTGAGACCCTTGGAGCTGATGGTGTAAATCCCAGTTCATAGCAGGAAGTGAGATGGGATGTCTCAGATCAAGCAGTGAGGCAGAAAAAAAAAAGAGGCAGATTACTTCTTCTTCTATCTTTTGATCTCTTGAGACCCTCAAAGGATTGGATGATGTCCACCCACATTGAGGAAAACAATCTACTTTACTGAGTCCACTGATTCAAATGCTATGATCATCTGGAAATACTCTTACATACATACCCAGACATAACATTTAATCTAAGACTGTAAGTCCATTCAAGTTGACACATAAAATTAATCATTACACATCTACTCCTGTTAACTTGGCACCCATACACATCTTTTTAAACCATAATTAATCTATGAATAAAGACAATAGCAAGGTTGTAATTCTGCCTAACATGATACAACTATCCTGAATACAACCAAAAATGCACTAACCTCTTCCCCAGAAGAAGAGGTAAAGTCCTTGAGTGATGTTTACTTTTCCACTTGATATCCTGTAAGTTAAATAGTGTATTGTAAAATTAATACTTAAGTACTATGATATAAAATCAATACACTTAATATTACATGATAAAGGAATGAGAGGAAATAAAGCTATAGATGCACGCACAAAAATACTCACAGCAAAATAAAGAGCAAATACTCATGCAAGTTACTGTCCACATTTCTGTAACTGATCATGTGGTTGTAGCTGGTATTTATAACTATCTTATTTTACTATCCATTCTGTGATTTCCTTTGCTTTAAGCAAGCATCTCAGCTGATTATGGTTCTTTACCCGAAAGGGTGACCCAAATTTTTATTCCTTAAGGGTCTGGGTCATTATTCATTGTGCCTGAATTAGATTGTTGTAGTTTTCTATTTACCTTAATCACAGGGCATGATAATACTAAGAGACACCCTAATGGATCTCCTGTATACTCTTCCTTAATCTCCACTGTGAAAAAGCAGTCCCCCTTTCCCATTAGTAGCCAGTATCAATCACTGAAGCCAATACCAGAATTCCCTTCTTTGCCTGTTGATTTAAAGGAATGAGGAGCTCAAAGTCGCTGTTTGGCAGTTTCAACTTTCAGTTCAATGGAATCATTGTTGTGAGTCTTGGAGAAAGCATTCCTCCCTCTGAAACCAAATCCTTTTTTACATGACTTATTAGCCATCTCTGTGACAAAGTATGTTTCTTCATATTTCCTTTATTAATTTATTTTGTGCAATGTTTTAGGTAATTTTTATCATATTGCAGAATCATCATAAAAACAATTAAGAGTAAAACCTTTAATAATAACAACAAACAAAACGCTTATCAGTGTGATGTGTTTTTCATCAAATACATATTAAGATGGTTTATAAAAACTAGAATACGACAGGTTTAAATTCCCATTTAAAGTGCACATAATTCTCATTAGTAAATTCTTTATATTCTGATAATAATTACTGGTCTTACTAATATTGAGTAATGCTAATGTTTAAAGCCCTGGAAACAGGCAATTCTGCTTCCTATTTTTAAAACACGATTCCATGCTCTTATGAATTACTATTGAAAAAGAATTTTTGGTATCCAAAAATGTAATCTTTAATTCTAGGAATTTTTAATGATTTTAATCATAGCTCTGAAAACCAGTTCTATTTCAGGATCTATCTACAAAACTGTAGTAGAGCTTGAGGTGCTTAAGATATTTGCTTTTCAAGATTTATTTACATTGCCTTTTTTAACGATTCTTATTGTACATAATCTTTTTCTGGATTAAATTACTTTTTGAGGAAGGCAGGGATACATGATGGATGCTTGCATAGCCTTGCAAATAGTAGGATATTGAAATCCTAAATCTGCTACTGACATGACTATTCACAATCAGTATGAAAATATACTTTTTAAATTTTCCTATAGTCTTTAAGACATTCTGTGATCAAAAAAAATGTGCGACTGGGAAGTGAGGATGAATTATTGAAGAAGGATTCGTTAGCCTAATTTTTTTTATATCTTTTGGTCAATGAATAATTTAACAAACTGCACTATTTTTAAAAAACCACTTTATTGAGGTATGTTTGACATACAAAGAACTGCATAGTTAATGTATACAATTTGATGAGTTTGGAGATAAGTAGACACCCATGAAACCATAACCATAATATATACCATAAACATAATCCATCACCCACAAAATTGTCCCCCACTCTCTTTAGATGATGATGATGATGATGATGGTGATAATGATGTGTGATTAGAACACTTAACATAAAATCTACCCTCTTAGTACATTTTTAAGCATACAATGTAGTATTAAGTCCCCAAAACCACAAAACTACTAGAAGAAAGAAGAAATCTTCTTGACATTGGTCTTGGCAATAATTTCTTGCATATGACACCAAAAGCATAGGCAAAAATAGACAATTAGAGCTACATCA
Source organism: Hipposideros armiger (assembly GCF_001890085.2). NCBI lineage: Eukaryota > Metazoa > Chordata > Mammalia > Chiroptera > Hipposideridae > Hipposideros > Hipposideros armiger. The sequence continues at coordinate 451,808 of NW_017732248.1, read as the reverse complement.
AATGAAAAATCTTCTGCAAAGCAAAGGAAACAATAAACAGAATGAAAAGTCAACCTATGAAATGGGAAGAAAATATTTGCAAACATATACCTAATGAATCCAAAGTATGTAGGGTAATCCTACAACTCAATAAAAGCAAAAAAGGACAAACTAATTTAAAAAAAATTGACAAAGGACTTAAACATACAAGTATATTTCTCCAAAGAAGATATACACATAGCAAATAGGTATATGCAAATGTGCTCAACATCACGAATCATCAAGGAAATGCAAGTGAAACCACAATGAGAAGTCACCTCACACCTGTTAGAATGCCAATTATAAAATAATAATAATAATAATAATAATAATAATAATAATAATAATAATAGTTGGTGAGAATGTGGAGGAAAGGGAACTTCTTGTACACTGTTAGTGAGGATGTAAACTGGTGCAGCTACTATGGACATAAGTATGGAGTTTCCTCAAAAAGATTAAAATAGCTATGGAAACAACCAAGGTGTCCTTTGATAGATTATTAGATATAAGAGATGTGGTATATATACACAACGGAACATTACTCTCCCATTAGAAAAGATGAAATACTGCCACTTGCAACAACATGATGGATCTTAAGATTATTGTTAAGCGAAATAAGTCAGACAGAAAAAGTCGAGAACCATATGACTTCACTCATCCATGGGATATAAAACTGAAAGCAACAAAGGAGCAAGACAAACAAATAAAGAAACAAAAACTCAGACACAAACAACAGTTTAGTGGTTACCAGAGGGTAAGGGGTTGGGGGGTGGTGGTAGAGGAGGGTAAAGAGGGTCAAATGTGTGGTGATGGAAGGCGAACTGACTCTGGATGGTGAGCACACAATGTGATATATAGATGAAGTATTACAGAATTGTACGCTTGAAACCTACATAATTTTACCAACCATTGTCATCCAATAAATTTAATTTAAAAAATTAAAATAGAACTATCATATGGTCAAACAATCATACTTCTGAGTATATACTCTAAAGAATTGAAATCTGGATTTCAAAAAGATACCTGTACTCCCATGTTCATTGCAGCATTATTCACATAGCCAAGATGTGGAAGCAATATAGATGTCCATTGACAGATAAATGGATAAAGAAAATGTGATATATACATACAACAGAATATTATTCTGGCTTCAAAATTTTCTTGCAATTTGTGATGACATGGATTAATTTAGAGGACATATGCTAAGTGCAATGAGCCAGACACAGAAGGACAAATACTGCATGGTACCATTTATAAGAGAAATCGAAAATAGTCTAACTCACAGAAGCGCAGAGTATTATTATGCTTGCCAGGGGATGGGGAATGGGGGTGGGAAAACAGGAGGTATTAATTAAAGGGCTTTAATTATGCAAAAGGAATAAAACCTAGAGATGTACTACACAGAAAAGTGACAGATCACATTCTGATTTAAAGATAAATGCTCTATTTATGTGGGTTAGATTATATAGTGTTGGCTACATAAAGAGAAACTTATGATTAAATACAACAAAATCATAGACTAAAACACAAATGTTATTTGAAGCATTAATAAGGCATAGTTATTTCTATCAAATGATTTGTTCTTGTATAGGCAGTAGATGGAGTAGGGAAGAGTAATTATCTTCACAAGAATTACAACAATTGAATTTTCATGTAGGAAGATAGAATGATCATGTATTAGGAGTGTGTATGTTGAAATAAACACTTATGAGGGTACAATTATTTTTGCCAAATGTAAACACCATTTTCTTAGGTGTAATTTTCCATTTCATTTTCTTTGATTGATTTATTTATTTGTTTGTTTTTTTATTGTTAGTTTCAGGTGTACAGAACAATGCAATAGTTACCCTTTTCACCCTCACAAAGTAACAACCCCCCTCCCCCCATGTATTACCTTCCCACCCCCGATATCATGCTTATCTATTACAATTCCATTGATTCCATTCCCACTCTCTGCTCCATGTCCCGAGACTATATGTATATATAATTATAGTTGACATACAGTATTATTCAACATCAGCTTCAGAAATACAGTGC
>NW_017732248.1:446021-448846 GCF_001890085.2 Hipposideros armiger | reverse complement strand
CACCTCACCCCGGTCAGAATGGCTATCATCAATAAATCAACAAACAACAAATGCTGGCGAGGCTGTGGGGAAAAGGGAATCCATTTCATTTTCAATATCACTGGTTAAGTAGGATGGTATCTCCAAAGCACATTTCTACTCTACAAATGACACAGAGGACTCTAATGCTTCCACCCTTCAAAATAAGAGTAACTTGTGTTCTTGGAAAGCAAAGTTTAATATTTCCTGTATTATTAGTGAATCATTGTGCTTTCAATTACTCTCGTTCATCTAAAATTTCTGTTTTTATTCCACTGATATAAAGGACATATTTCTATTGATTAAATTTTTGTTGCCAATGAATTTTTTGTCCTTGCTTCCTTAATAGGCACCAAATATCCCTTTTATGAAAATGGTATCTTCTAGCCATATGTCTTATATGACCATTGAACTAGAATGAATATTACCATTATAGTTAGTTATTGTTGCTTAACTTATATTTCCTTTTCAATGTATAACTTTATTTTTCTTACTTTTTCTTTTTTTTAGATTCTTTTTTTTTATTTCTAAATTGTGTAGTTCATCCAGAGCACATTTCTTAGGTAACAGCAGGCTTTTATACCTGTGTTAAACTGTTATGTATTGTTCCATCTGTTAATATAATCATATTCCACCATCTATTGCGATTATAGAAAGAGACAGAGTGGTCTTAGGAACATAAGGTCTTAAAAATCAGAATGAACTAAGTTTAATTTGACTGAAAATGTGTTGCACTTATTAGCTATTTGAGTATCTCGATTTAAAATTCTAAGCCTTAGTTTCCTTTATTGTTTTTTTCCCATTTTCTTTCTTTTTAAAATTTTCAATTACAGCTGACATACAATATTATATTAGTTTCAGGTGTACAACAGAGTGATTAGACACTTACATAACTTACGAAGTGATCTAATACCCATCTGACACCATACATAGTTATTACAAAGTTATTGATTATATTCCTTATGCTATAATTTATATCCCCATGACTATTTTGTAACTACCAATTAGTACTTAACTCCTTCCTCTTTTTCACTCACACCTCAACTGCCCTCCTATCTGTCAACCATCAAAATGTCCTCTGTATCTATGAAGGTTTTTTTTATTATTTTTTTAACTTAGAGTTTTCATTCAACATTATTTATAATAGTTTCAAGTGTATACAGCACAGTGTTTAAACATTTATATAATTTATGCAGTGATCCCTTGATTAGTGTATACCAATCCAGCACTATACCTAGTTGTTGCAATATTATTGAATATATTCTCTATGCTGTACTCTACATCACTGTGACTATTTTGTAACTACCAGTTTGTACTTCTTAATTCCTTCACTTTTTTTTACCCAGCTTCCCAGCCCTCCTTCCCTCTGGCAACCATCAATTTGTTCTCTGTATCTGTGAGTCTGTTTCTGTTTTGTTTGTTCATTTATTTTGTTTTTGTTTTGATCTCATATATAAGTGTGAGATCATGTTTGCCTTTCTCAGTGTGAGTTATTTCACTTAGCATAATACTCTCTAGGTCCATTCATATTGTTGTCGATGGCAAGATTTCATTTTTTTTACGGCTAAGTAATATTCCATTGTATATATGTACCACATTTTCTTTATCCATTCATCCATAGACGGGCACACAGGTTGCCTCCATATCTTGGCTATTGTAAACAATGCTGCGATGAACATATGGATGCGCATGTTCCTTCAAAGTAGTGTTTTTGGTTTTTTTGGATAAATACCCAGAAGTGGGATTCCTGGATCCATTTTTGTCTCTTGTTATAGCCTTTGTTTTAAACTTTATTTTGTCTAGTATAAGAATTGCTACTGCACCTTTTTTGTTTGTTTCCATTTTCATGAAATATCTTTCCCTCATCCCTTTACTTTCAGTCTCTGTGTGTCTTTTGATCTAAAGTGAGTCTGTTTGTAGGCAGCATATGTAAGGATTTTGTTTTCTGGTCCATTTGACCACCCTATGTCTTTTGACTGGAGCATTCAATCCATTTACTTTTAAAGTAATTATTGATAGACATGTAGTTATTGCCATTTTTAATTCATATTTTTAATCTTTTTTTCTTCATATTATTAAAGAAGTCCCTTTATCATATAATATTGGCTTGGTGGTTATGAGTTTCTTTAGTTTTTTCTTCTCTGGGAAGCTCTTTATCTGTTATTTGATTCTAAATGATAGAGTTGATGGGTTGAGTAATCTTAGTTGTAGGGCTTTGCTTTTTATCACTTTGAATATTTTGTGCTAATTTATTATGGCCTGTAAAGTTTCTATTGAGAAATCAGCTGACAGTCTAATAGGTGCTCCTTGTAGGTAACTAATTGCTTTTCTCTTGCTGCTATGTCCCTTGATCTTACTAGAGTTGCTTTTTGTAGCAGGTATCCACAGTCTCCCTGTTTGTGGGGAGCCATGGTTACAGGTAATTCAGAGCCTTACAGACTGGCTCAGTTAATGGTTAACCTGTTTCTACTCCTAAGGCATTGTCTCTGCCTGCACCTGGAGGGTGCTTACAAGTTGTTGAGGTATGTGGTGAGGATGGCCAGTTCCTTAGGAGATACTATAGATAGATGGCTATCTTGGTTAATGGAAGAAAGTGTCCTGGGAAGCTAATCCCCGAAAGCCCCCCTGATCTTTAAGTCTCTAGTAGATAGTTAATGATCTGCTTCTGTATGAGGTAATGCGTAGTTGTACCTGCAGTGTTGCACATACTCAAACTGCATATATTGGTGAGGAAAAATAAACTCAGTGCTTCACCATCAGTGAAGACCGGCCGCATCAGCATTTGTGTGAGTGTCTCTTTATTCATT
>NW_017732248.1:444439-445370 GCF_001890085.2 Hipposideros armiger | reverse complement strand
TTGCTGTGGATGGAGGAAAGTGTTCTCGGGGTCCTCAGATTCCTTCTGGAGATCAGTGGAATCCTCGGGGTAAAGATCCCCCCAGAGTTAATCCCTCTTCACCACCTCCTGAGGAGCCCTGTATGTGGGGTCCCCCGCTGCAGCCTCCGGTATGGGATATGCCTACTAAGCCTCCGTCAGGTTATGTTAAGCCAGGGTCGGACTCTGTTGTGCGCTCCCCTCTTCAAATGGCTTGTGAAGAAGCTCACAAGCAGGGGGAGTCCACGGATCAATTTGGAATGTATCCTATCTTTGAAAGGCTTGACCAGGCAAGGCAAATAGTTAGAGAATGGAGGCCATTTCAATGGAAGCAATTGAAGGAATTAAAAGAGGCTTGCGCGCAATACGGTCCTATTGCCCCTTTCACCATGGCAATTTTGGATGCCTTGTCTGGTGAAGCTACCCCTGCAGAGGATTGGAAGCATATTGCTCATGCTTGCCTTTCCGGGGGCTATTATCTCTTATGGAAATCAGAGTTCTATGAAAATTGCAAAAAGAAGGCTAATCAAAATGCCCAAAGGCAGATTCCTATTACTTTTGACATGCTAGCAGGAGAAGGCATATATGCTGAGTTAAGAAACCAGATGGGTTTTGCAGTGGGAGTTTACGCTCAAACCACTGCAGCGGCAAAAGATGCTTGGCGAATGTTGCCTGATGCGTCCCGCAAAGAGGAACATGTTTCTCGGATAAGGCAGGGAGCAGATGAGCCTTTCCAGGAATTTGTGTCTCACCTCAACACCGCCGCGGGGCGGCTTTTTGGGCCATCGGTTGCCACTCAGTCTTTTATAACGCAGCTTGCTTATGAAAATGCTAATTCTGCCTGTCAAGCAGTCATTAGACCATTTAGAAAGAAAGGGACATTATCTGATTATATTCGCTTGTGTGCTGATGT
>NW_017732248.1:439745-441236 GCF_001890085.2 Hipposideros armiger | reverse complement strand
GAGGAAAAATAAACTCAGTGCTTCACCATCAGTGAAGACCGGCCGCATCAGCATTTGTGTGAGTGTCTCTTTATTCATTCCCACTCCCCCCTTCGGGTACTGATCGACTCGTGGCGGCTGGCCCGCCATACCTGTTCACCTGAGCTGTGTGTGCAGATGTGTCTCTTGTGAGAGTTGTTCGTGCCCCATTATTGTAGCTGAGCCTTGGTTGCTGTTTTTATGCTAATGAGAGGGATTGACGCTCAGGCCGTCTGGTTGTGAGGACTGGCTGTGACTAGAGTAGAGAAGCCATTCTGCAGAGACTGACCCTACAGAGTAGGATTTGCTTTAGCAGGGCTCTGGGCCTGCTCATTCTGCCCTTTGCATGTGTCATCCTCAGAGGCAGCTGGGTGGTGCTCCAGCTCAGTCTGAAGCCTGCCATCAGGAATGCTGGCCCTGTGGCCTCCTGGAAAGGGCCCTACTGTAGGCCAACTTCAGCTACAGCCTATGCTCTACCTAAGGCCACAGGGAATGAGCCAAAAAGCAATCCAAAGTTGACCGCCACCTGAAAAGGGCTTAGAGATGCCTTGAAGAGGCCAAGCTTCAAATCATGGCTGGCTGCCACTAATACCAGGCTTGAGGATGCTCAGCAAGTGATACAGGCCATGCCAAGGCAAGATGCTGCTTGTTTGGGGGGTGTGAACCTTTGAGAGATTTTAGGAAAGTCCACAGCATGAGCCAAGACAGGCTGTTTGTGTGGAAAAAAATACTGGAAGGAGCTTGGGTGGGCCCAAATGTTGGTTGGAGCAGGGACTCAGGGAATCAGCAGGGTGGGGTGAATGATGTTAGCCAATTGATGAAGACTCAGATATGACGCTGCTCTGGGGGCAGGCCTCAGCACAGGAACATGGTTTCTGCCAGCCCTTCTGTCTGGGAGAAAGCAGCCCCTCCAGCCCTCACCCCGAGGCCAGGCAATTCAGTTTATCCCCATATGTCCCTGACACCTTTCAAGCTATTTCTCTGAATGAGTGAGTGTATAAGTCAGCAATACTGTGCACAGGCCATTTAAGAGGAATGCCTGGGACTGCAGCCACCCTCTCAACTCAGCCACAATCTCCACTGGTTTTCACAGTCAGAGACATGGGCACTTCTTTCCTGTTTTTCTTTTTCTATTTATTTATTTCTGTATTCATTTATTTATTTTGAAATAAACATTTTTATGGAATAACTTTTTTATTAAATTATTTTTTATTATGAAATATACATTTTTTAGAATTAGTTTCAGATGTACAACACAGTGCAATAGTTATACTTTTTACCCCTTAAAGTGACAATCCCCCTCCTCCAATCCGCTGCCCCTCTCACATCCCCCATATCATACATATCTATTACAATTCCCTTGACTCCACTCCCACACTATACTCCACATCCCGTGACTATATATATATTCAATTATAGTTGACACACAATATTATACAACATCAGCTTCAGGTATAAAGTGCAATGATCAAG
>NW_017732248.1:411554-438865 GCF_001890085.2 Hipposideros armiger | reverse complement strand
TGGATATTAACCCCTTATCAGATATATCATTGGCAAATATCTTCTCCCATTCAGTAGGCTGCCTTTTTGTTTTATTGATGATTTCTTTTGCTGTGAAAAAACTTTTAAGTTTGGTGTAATCCCATATGTTTATTTTTTCTTTTATTTCCCTTGCCCAAGGAGATATATCAATAAAAATATTACTGAGGATAATGTCTTCAAATTTACTCCCTATTTTTTCTTCTAGGAGTTTTATGGTTTCAGGTCTTACATTTAAGTCTTTAATCCATTTTGATTTTGTTCTCATATATATGGTATAAGTAGGTGGTCCATTTTCATTTTTTTTGCACATCAGTACAATTTTCCCAGCACCATTTATTAAATAGGCTATCTTTACTCCAATGTAAATTCTTGCTTCCATTGTTGTAGATTAAATGACCATATATGGATTGGTTTATTTCTGAGTTCTCTATTCTGTTCCATTGGTCTGTGTCTGTTTTTATGCCAGTACCATACTGTTTTGATTACTATAGCCTTGTAGTATGATTTGATGTCAGGGAGCATGATACCTCCCACTTTGGTCTTATTTCTCAAGATGCCATGACAATTTGGGGTCTTTTATGGTTCCATATACATTTCAGAATTTTATGTTCTATTTCTGAGAAAAATGTTCTTGGTAGTTTGATAGGAATTGCATTGAACCTATATATTGTCTTACATAGTATTGACATTTTAACTATATTAAGTTTTCCTATCCATGAACATGGTATGTATTTCCACTTATTTGTATTTTCTTTGATTTCTCTTATTAGTGTCTTATAATTTTCTGAGTAGACATTTTTTCCTTCTTTAGTTAAATTTATTTCTAGGTATTTTATTGTTTTTGAAGCAATTGTAAAAGGGATTGATTTCCTGATTTCTTCTTCTAATAGTTTATTATTGGTGTATACAAATGCAATGGATTTCTGAATATTAACTTTGTATGCTGCAATCTTACTGATGTGACGCGCACATCAAATGAGCACTCCTGACTCATCAGCCAGGAGTCTGGTGAAAGGGTACTTGAGAGGATTGGGTGGGAGACTGGAAAAGAAAAAGACTAGAGACAAAAGCTGGGAACAGGAGGCCCACCCAATGCTGATAGCAAAGAGTGGGCCCGTTTATTGTTTACACACAGCTTTTATAGCAAAAGTAACTTTCCTTAGGTAGGGGGGTTTTGGGAACTTGAGGAAATAGTCTCATCCTCCCAGGGAACACCTTCCCTGGGACTTTCCATAAGCTGTAGGGAAGCAACCTTCCCAAGGTTAAAGCAAAACATAACAAGCAGAAACTGTTAATAGGATGACATTCCACTCTGTAGCTTTCAAGGCCATTGACTGTTTTCTCCTCAGCGGCCAACCTTCCCACACTGCTCATCTGGGCCTGAGAGCCTGTTAGCCTGCCAGCTTTCAGGCTTACCACTTACTGCAGACCTCCAGCTCTCAGGCTTAACCCTTACTGCAAGCCTCCGGCTCCCTACATCTTACTAAATTCATTTATCAGTTCTAACAGTTAATTGATGGAGTCTTTGGGATTCTCTCATCTGCATATAATGACAATTTTACTTCCTCCTTTCCAATTTGGATGTCTTTTATTTCATTTTCTTGTCTGATTGCTGTGGCTAGAACTTCCAGAACTATGTTGAATAAATGTGGAGAAAGTAGACAGCCTTGTCTTATTCCTGATCTTAAGGGGAAAGCTTTTAGCCTTTCCCCATTGAATATGATGTTTGCTGTGGGCTTATCATATATGGCCTTTATTATGTTGAGATATGATTCCACTATTCCCACTTTGCCAAGAGTTTTTATCATAACTGGCTGCTGGATTTTGTCAAATGCTTTCTCTCCATCTATTGATACGATCATATGATTTTTCTTTTTCATTTTGTTAATGTTATGTATTATATTATTGATTTGCAGATATTGAACCAATCTTGCATACCAAGAATGAATCCCACTTGATTGTGGTGTATGATCTTTTTAATGTGATGCTGAATTCGGTTTCCTAGTATTTTGTTGAGGATTTTTGCATCTATGTTCATTAGGGATATCGGCCTGTAGTTTTCTTCTTTTGTAATATCTTTGTCTGATTTTTGGATCATAGTAATAGTGGCCTCATAAAATGTGCTTGGGAGCCTTCCCTCCTTCTGTATTTTTTGGAATAGTTTGAGGACAATAGGTGTTAATTCTTTTTTGAATGTGTTGTAAAATTCACCTGTGAAGCCATCTGGTTCAGGATTTTTGTTTGTTGGAAGCTTGTTGATTACTGATTCAATTTCTTTGGTAGTAATCAGTCTGTTCAGAGTTTCTGTTTCTTCTTGGCTCAGACTTGGCAGATTATATGCTTCTAGAAATTTATCCATTTCTTCCGGATTGTCACATTTGTTGGCATATAATAATAGCTTGTAGTATTTTCTTACAATTTCCTGTATTTCTGTGGTATCTGTTGTCACTTCTCTTTCATTTCTGATTTTATTAATTTGAGTCCTCTCTTTTTCTTGGTGAGTCTGGCTTAGGCAGTGGGTCTCAACCTTCCTAATGCCATGACCCCTTAATACAGTTCCTCATGTTGTGGTGACCCCCAACCATAAAATTATTTTTGATGCTACTCTATAACTATAATTTTGCTACTGTTATGAATCATAATGTAAATATCTGATATGCAGGATGTATTTTCATTGTTACAAATTGAACATAATTAAAGCATAGTGATTAATCACAAAAACAATATGTAATTATATATTGTGAAATATTTATAATTCATGAAGTGTTGTTTTACCTCCAATACTGCTGCTTTCAACACAGAAGCTGCTTTCCACACAGTAGCCGCTCTCTACTCATGTGTGACTGGTCCGCATAAGTACATTATGACACCAACCCTGTCACATACACCTATATTTGTACGGGGTGTATGTGATGGGGTTGGCACAATGATGTCATCACGCTAGGTACTCGTATGTGGGCATATCTGCATGTGGGCGGACCTGTCTGGAGATGGATAGAGGAGCAGTGTCTCAGTTCCTAAGACCATCAAAAATAAGTGTTTTCCGATGGTCTTAGGCGACCCCTGTGAAAGGGTCGTTCAACCCCCAAAGGGGTCGCGATCCACAGGTTAAGAACTGCTGGGCTAAGGGATTGTCAATTTTGTTTATCTTTTCCAAAAACCAGCTCTTGGTTCCATTGATCTTTTGTATTGTTTTTTTGGGTCTCTATTTCATTGATTTCTGCTCTGGTCTTTATTATTTCCTTCCTTGTACTCCCTTTGGGCTTGTTTTGCTGTTCTTTCTCCAGTTTCCTTAGGTGTAAACATAGTCTGTTGATATGAGATTGTTCTTGTTTCTTTAAATAGGCCTGCATTGCTATGAATTTCCCTCTTAGTACTGCTTTCGCTGTATGCCATAAATTTGGGGTTGTTGTGTTTTTATTTTTATTTGTCTTAAGATGGCTTTTGATTTCTTCCTTGCTCTCACTTTTGACTCACTCGTTATTTAGTAGCATGTTATTCAGCCTCCATGTATTTGTGTGCTTTCCAGGTTTCTTCTTATAATTGATTTTTAGTTTCATAGCATTGTGGTCAGGGAAGACGCTTGATATGATTTCAATCTTCTTAAATTGATTGAGACTTGTTTTGTGGCCTAATATGTTGTCTATCTTGGAAAATGTTCCATGTGCACTTGAGAAAAATGTATATTCCGTTGCTTTAGGATGAAATGCTCTAAAAATATTGATTAAATCCAGCTGGTCTAAAGTGTCATTTAAGGCCACTGTTTCCGTGTTGATTTTCTGTCTGGTGGATCTGTCCATTGGTGACAACGGGGTGTTGAAGTCTCCTACTACAATAGTGCTACTGTTGACCTCTGACTTTATGTCAGTCATAAAGTGTTTGATGTATTTAGCAGCTCCTATGTTGGGTGCATTGATGTTTTCTAGGGTTATGTCCTCTTGTTGAATCAATCCTTTTATTATTATGTAGTGTCCTTCTTTGTCTTTTATTGTAGCCTTCATTTTAAAGTCTATTTTGTCTGAAATAAGTATTGCTACTCCCGCTTTTTTCTCATTTCCAGTTGCATGAAATATCTTATTCCATCCCTTTACTTTCAGTCTGTGTGTGTCTTTTGATCTAAGATGATCTTTGGTAAACAGCATATGCATGGGTCCTGCTTTCTTATCCACTCAACCACTCTATGTCTTTTGATTGGAGCATTTAGCCCATTCACATTTAAAGTGATTATTGATAGGTGCATATTTATTGCCATTTTGCTATTTGTATTTCTGATCTTCCTGGGTTAGCTTGTCCCCCCCCCCCTTTTTTTTTGTTTATAAAAGCCCTTTTAACATTTCCTGCAATGTTGGCTTGGTAGTAATGAATTCCTTGATCTTATTATTCTCTGAGAAGCTCCTTATCTCTCCTTCAGTTTTAAGTGATAGCCTTGCTGGGTAGAGGAATCTTGGTTGTAGGCTTTTATTTTGCGTCAATTTGAATATTTCCTGCCACTCCCTTCTGGTCTGCAGAGTTTGTGTTGAAAAATCAGCTGTTAGGCTTATAGGAGTTCCATTATATGTAACCTGCTATCTTTCTCTTGCTTCTTTTAGGATTCTGTTTTGTCTTTAACCTTTGCCATTTTAAGTATGATGTGTCTTGATGTGGGCCTGTTTGGGTTCAGCTTGTTTGGAACTCTCTGCACTTCCTGGGCTTGTATGTCGATTTCCTTCACCAGGGTAGGGAAGTTCTCTGTCATTATTTCTCCAAATACATTCTCGATCCCTTGCTTCTTCTTTCTCCTTCTGGTATTCCTATGATGCAAATATGTTGCGCTTGATGTGTCCCCACAGGTCTCTTAAAGTATTTTCATTGATTTTTATTCTTTTTTTCTTTTTATTGTTCCAACTGGGTGATTTCTGCTATTTTGTCTTCTAAATCGCTGATCTGATCCTCTGCTGCATCTAATCTACTGGTGATCCCTTCGAGTGTGTTCTTCATTTCAGTTATTGTATTCTTTAGTTCTAACTGGTTGTTTTTTTATGATTTCTGTATCCTTCTTTATGTCCTCCCTAAGTTTGAAACTTTCTTATCATCAGTGTTCTAAACTCTGTCTCTGAAAAGTTGGATACCTCTGTTTCATTTAGTTCCATTTCTTGAGGCTTCTTCTGATCTTTTACATGGGACATGTTTCTTTGTTTCTTCATTTTGGCTATTGCTGTGTGATTTCTTCCATGCATTAGATAGATCACCTAGAAATAAAAAAGAAGAAATAAAAAAGGGGGGAGGCTCTCTGCCTGCTTCAATCTGCAGATGACTTGGTTCACAATAGGGAGATTCTGAGTGACTCAGCACCAGCTGTTGCAGGGAAGAGCACAATGTGTCATGCTCCGGCCTCCCTCTCAGGCTTGCAGTGAGCTTCCCACAATTAGTTGCTGTATGCTGTGGAACCATGTTCACCACTAAAAATTCTCACAGGTTGTCTGCTGCTGCAAGAAACCCTCTGTGGCCTGCGGAGGTGGGAGCCAGGCACCAGGGGCTCATGATGCCACTGGCTACACTACTCTAGGTGGGCGGAACAGGCCCCAAGGCACCACAGGATATGGTCAGTGGCCCCCACCAAGTCACAGCAGCATGCACTCCTACACCGGCAACCAGGCTGCACAAACTTGCCAGAAAAGTGCCAGCTGGATCACACAGGCACATAGCTCATGGCCCAACACTCCCAGGAAAACTCTTAGTCTCAGCCTGTCCCAATCAGCTGCTCGCAGATCAGGCCTAGCAGCCTGACAGCTAATCGCTACCCTGGCAACTCTGCATGTGCAGTGCGGACAGTGGGGACCCAAGGTGGCTTGCACACTCCCACGTCACAATGAACAGCCTGTTGGAGCTGGAGCACGCCCACCAGTCATTTCCCTGGCTACGCAGCACAAGCAGTATATAGGGTGGGGATCCAAGGCCGCATTGTGCTCATGCACACCCACACTCCTGTGCCAATTCCACCAGACCAATGTGGTCCCAGACGTGACCCTCTGTGGGAGGACCCAACCCTGAAAAATGGTGCCCTTGTCGACACCACTCGTGTGCAAGCTCCACACCAGGAGAACAGTGGTCCCAAAACTTTCAGCACCAGCACCAAAGGCGCTCAGTTCAGTCCTTCTCTACAGGTTCCTGGGTCCCGCTCACACAGCTACTCCTTATACCAGGGACCAGGTGAGAGTTCACCAGTGAGCGAGTCTGTGTGCCCGCTCCACTGGTTCTCCAGCTGTCCTGAGTCTCACTGAGTTGAGCAAAGAGAGTCCTCACTAATTTCTACTGCCAGCTATCATAGAAGTCCTCTTCCTGGCAAAGTAACTCCGGGCTGGTGAGCTCAGAGGGTCTCTCCTCCAACCAGAGAAGCCTCCCTACTGCTGAAGTGTCTTTCACAGGGTTCACCCTCTCATCTCCTCCCCTTCTACCAGACTTGACGTGGCCTCCTCTTTAAGACTTTCATTTAGATGTTCTGTTCATCTAGTGTTCAGCGGACTTCCAAGATTGAGTGCTCTATAAATTATTTGTAATTTTGGTATGACCCTGGGAGGCAGTTCGCACAGCATCTGTCTATTCCGCCATCTTACCAGAAGTCCCTGGGCACTTCTTTTCCCTGCACTGGAACACTGCGCTGGGCAGCCTTGTGTGGGGCTGGGACCCGTCATTCTTCAGGGGGAACCCCCACAGACAAGATGTCCCTCCTTATTTTTTCTATTGTGGAACAGCATGTTTTTCCAGGACTCATCATCTCCAAGTCAAGTAGTTTTTTCAATCTGGTTGTGGAGGGCTCATCTCAATGGCCGATGTGAGGATCAAACCAGCAACCTTGGTGTTACAAGCACTGATCTCAAACCAACTGAGCTAACCAGCCACCACTCCCTCCCAACTTTTAACTGCTACACACAAGTGTGGGACCAGCCCCATTCTGCATCGCCACCCCTCCTATCAGTCTTGACATGGCTTCTTCTGTGTGTCCTTAGTTGTAGGACTTTTGTTCAGCTAATCTTCAGATGGTTCTCAATGATGGTTTTCCTGTAGTTTTGTTGTAATTTTGTTGTGGTCATGAGGAAGCAAGCACAGTATTTACCTACTTTGCCATCTTGACTGGAAATCTGTTCATTATTATTTTTTAAATGAGGATAAAAATAGTGATTTGACAGATTGACTCTGAGATCTCGGGATAACATATGTGAACCACTTGGTAAGAGTAGATCCTGAAACAAAATACCTGTTATCTTTGTTGCCATATTTATTACTGTTTTGCAATTATTATTTCACTAGTTACTTTCTGCACAACTTCTTTAAAGAAACAGCTAATATTAAGTGGTGTAATTTTAAATACAAAATTATTACTAAGTATTTAGAAAGCATTATTAACTTAGTTTTTTTACCTTTATTGATCTGTCTAGTTTATTTTAAAGGATCTTCTAATTTCGTTTCTTAGTATAAGCAAAATTAGTTGTAAATGTTAAAACATGTAATCTTTTAAACATGTAAATCTTCTGAATTATATAATTAATATTTAAAAGGCTTTATTAAAATATCTTATTTTTTCCAGAAGCCCAATTAAAAGTATTTAAGAATCTAAAGTCACAAAGAATGGAATAACTAGCATTCTATTTTTGGATTTATATATACTTTGAAAATACAAAAATTCTGAGTGGAACAAAAGACTATACGGGTAACACTTCTTTTGTGCATCCATTGCCTGAAAATTCTGTATTAAAGCCATTTTGGGTTTATTCAGATTGTCAATGCCATTCATATAAAGACCACCAGAAATACACCTCTAGTTAAACAGGTTGTGCTTATCACTCACTTCATTGAAGGAGAACATATGCCATGGGGAATCAGGAACATATCAGTAAGAGGGTATTAGAAAGAACATATTATAGCACTTAGACTTTAACTGGCTGATATTGAGGGGACAAGAAAGCAGGGATTTGCTCTAAATTGGCTAATGTCAGAAAGTGTACATGATTCTGTGATTGTGAATCTTAATAAATGTTATGTATAGAGAGGGGAGAATAGAATGAGGATAAAGCTGTAACAGCTAATGATATAATATTCATTCAATTTTGCCAAGGTAGGAAGATGTTTTGTATGTTGTGGGTGGTACATTAACCTTGTTTTTCTCTGTATTTGAACAAAATTATGAAGTAGACTTTTTTAGTCCTATTTTATCAAGGTCTCAGGGTAACTGTGCTTTAGTTTGGATTCTGTGAGAATATGTTCAGTAGGAGAAAACCATGGCTTAACTATAAGTACCAGGCCACGTTTTCAATGTCAGAGTCAGGGATTCTCTCTCTCTCTCTCTCTCTCTCTCTCTCTCTCTCTCTCTCTCTCTCTTTCTCTGTCACTCATTCATTCTCAAGATAAATTAGAATCCAAAAATCAGGATAAAAATATAGACCATTATGGTGGTAAAGATTCTTTACCAAAGACTTTATTTAAAACAATTTTTCCATCATGATGACTAATAATTTATTCTCAGTATTAAAAGCATCTTTGATGTTATACATTTGGGAGAGTTTCATTGCTTTATAGACAGAGACAAATTTCTGATTTTGACAATGATGGAGTAGGAGAAAGACAATTTGCATTCTTATTTTAAAAATCCAGAAAACCAGACAAAATATATGAAATGGCAGTTTTAGGTATTGGTCAATAGGCCATAAAGGGCTGTGATCCCATGATAGAAGGGGCCCACCTTAGTTAGGGATTTTTATGTTCATGCCATCCTATGTAGTTATTTTCAGTCTCCTGAACTTGTCAGATTTAACTTGTGGCCCCTTTTCTGTCCACATTATTAACTATGTGCATATAGTATAATTAATTTTAAACATTTCTTTTATCATTGTACATTTTTATATTTTCAAATTTTGCTACCTTAAATAGTACTTATGGTAACACCCTTTATGCCTTCATTTTTTGTTATGTCCTGCAGTGAAATTATTTACATCTTTTTGATACAAGCTGGAAAAACTTACTTCCTCCTCATTTTCTGCCTCCCCAAGTCATTTTCACTACAAGGAGGATGGGAGAATCTGTAATTTTCAGTCCCAGGGCAAGTGTCCAAACAACTTAAGGATGAATCAAGTGACCTTTTAAATTAATATTTCAATGAACTCATGGTTATAATTTTGCAAGGGTCTCCCGATCTCTCCCTTTTCCAAATCATCTTGCACATAATAAGTAGATCAGACAGATACGGCTAAAGCATAGATTAGTTAAGCTACTTGGCCCAGATCAAACAACCAGTGAGTGGAGGAGCCAGGTTTGAAGTCAGGAGTCTGGATCCAGCGCCATGCTCCTAATCTTTATACCGGCTTCCATTCCTGACTGCCTTTCTAACCAGGAAAGAAAGGCAGAAAAACCGAGTAGAAGTAAGCTTTGCCTTACTTCTGTAGGTTACTACTGTGTGTGTCCTTTGCACAATTTTGTCACACTCTTGTGGATGATTCTCTCTACTATATCTAAGTTGTAAGGGTCCTGAGAAACCTGCAGCCCACTTTATGTATATATTGAGTCATCTGGAAAGTCATGACATATTTTTCTGTTTTTCAATGCAAAAATGTGTCATGACTTTCCCAATGACACAATACATGCAGAAAAGTCATGGACACTTAGACAACTGTCTTGAGTTCTGGACCAGAATATCTTCTGGGGATAATAATAATATTTACCTCACAGAATTGTTGTAAAGATTAAAGAGGGTGATTTACATAAACAGCCAGATCAGTGCCTGGAGAACATTAAATGCCATGGAAGTTTTTATCTTATTATTGTTCTGTTAAGAGTCTTAAAGGAGGAGTGAATATTCAACAGGTACGGACCAGAATTTGAGGGTGAAGGCAGGTTGGAGAGCACACCAAACAGATGAAAATATGAAGGGACTTGTGAGTAAAGGCTAAGACATGAAAACTTGACAGGTTAGGGAACTTACATAACTTCCTCATAATAGGTAGTAATGGGGTATTGAAGGTAAGAAATTACATACGTTCCAGATCATGGTGGGCCTTACACAGTGTGCGGAGGTGTTTTGTTATAAGGAGGAGCTGAGGAGTCATTTAATCAGATTTGTACTTTAGATTTTCTGGCAGCTACTTAATAAATGGGCTGCATGCATCCAGAATGAGAAAAAGGTAAAGAAATTAGTTTTTTTGTTTTTTAAGTCAGAATGAAGACACTGCTCTGGGTAGTCAGGGGGGAAGGTATATGTAGAAGCTGCAGCAACTGACACCTGGGTGAGTAGGTGGGTGAAAAGAGGCACTGGGTCAACTGAGTGAATAATGATGTCATTCCTGGGGTGAGGCACCCAGAAGGAGCAGGCTGGAGGGAACACCAATGCTATGCTGAATTACAGGTGCCTACAGTGCACCCAGGTGGAGATGTCTAGTAGGCAGCTGTGAATTCAGGTCTTCTCTGGAAGAATAAATTGGAAAGTCATTAGCAAAGACAGATAATGGTAGTCAAGGTGGTTGGTGAGGTTTTATAGTAATCATTATTAGCAGCATCAACTTCCCTCCCCTGCCCTAGTTTTATTGATAACGAATTGACATACATCTCTACATAAGTTTAAAGGATATAGCATGATGGTTTGATTTTCATATATTGTAAAATAATAACCACAATAGATTTAGTTAATATCCATCATCTCATATGGACACAACAAAAAGAAAAGAAAAAACTTTTCTTTGTAATGAGATCTTGTAGGCTTTACTTTCTTAACAACTTTCCTGTATATCATACAGCAGTGTAACTATAGTCATCATGTTGTATATTGCATCCCTAGTACTTATAACTAGAAGTTTGTACCTTTTGACCACCTTTCTCCAATTCCTCCTCTCCCCACCTTCCACCTCTGGTAACCAGCATCATCTTTAAATGGCAATTAAAAGGTAAGCACAATTAACATTCAATTACATGTTGGGAAAGAATGTAATGAGAAGGATGTGTTGTGTGTCTGAAAATGCAGAACTTGAGTGACTGGAAGAATACTACTTAGTGACAGAAATAGAAGAGACAGCTGGAGGTGGGATGGAAAGGCATGAAAATAGATATCACTGTTTATCCCAGAAATGGAAAATTCCCTTAAACTGCTGTGGCATTTTTCCTCACATACCTTCTAGATGTATCTATAACCTTAGCTACCATTTGTCACAAAAAAATTTAGACACTATTGTTTTAACAAATTGAATATTAACATGTACACTGACCCTATAGGCTGTTTTACACAATAATATTTTAAAAAGTCCTAAGATTCAGTTGCTCTGCAGTAGTGGCAGGCTACTCATAAATTGAACAGCTATTCTGATGCGTTATTATGCCTCTTGCCTCCTGCAGATGTCACTGTTAACTCACAGTTCCAGCCTCTACCAGCTGCACAAGCAGCAGGGAGGCCAATAGTTTGTCCACAGGGCCCTTCTTGTCTACGTAGGAGTCTGGTGTCCAATACATGCACAATGGGGAGATTCTGAGGGAAGAATATAGTAAAATGAGGATGACATTTACATTTTAAGGCCACTCTTGGTTAGGGAAAAACTATGTGTGAAATAAAATTTCAGATGGAGAAATATCTGGATTTTTGGTAACATCACCCCTCACCCTACCTTACCTCCGACTGTAGAAAATAGCAGGCCATTTTACACACAGCAAAGTTTGAGTTAGGTTTTCCTATTACTTATTTGCCACAACTCTATATAACCAGTATTTGTGTTTTCTGGCAAATCTGTGGGCAGGCTCAAAATCAAGCATGAGTATGCACATTTACCGGGTCTGCAGGTCTGTATTCTGCTTGTCATCATGTAAGTGATCACTGAACATGGTCACTTGCTGGGTGTTTTTTTGTAAGTAGTCACCCAATTATCTGTTAAGAGGACAGCATAGCCTGTCAGTATTTTCCGTGAGTCAGAAATCATTGGTCTTATGATTGTGTCTTCAATTGGCACTGATTTTGAACCTGCCTGATCCTTAAACCACCATCTAGACTTTCCTTCTGTTTAATTGTTTACTGAAATGGTTGAGTGAAAAAATAATGTTATATTAAGGTGGATATACATTTCTGAGTGTGTGTAAATGTAGGTAGAGAGACCCAGAAGAATGGGCAGGAAAATAATTGTTGCAGTTCGTAATTACTGGGTGGTGGGATTTTTAGAGGTTTTTTGTTTGTTTGTTTTGTTTTAATGCACTGCACTTTTCTGTATTGTTCAAATTTTCCTCAAGCAATAACATTTTTAATATTTTATTGAAGTGTTATAGAACTTACATACCATAAAATTCACACATTTAATGCAATATGTAAATTTTACAAAAGCCATACACTATTAAAAACCATAGGCAGGTCAGATAAAAAACAAAATGGACTTCACAGAACATGTCTTTTCTGTACTTCTTTTGTTGAGAGAAAAGTGATGATGTGTGGAGATTTTTAAAAGATTTTTTTTTGGATGATAGTGACAAATAAGCTCAACTAGCAATTTTTAAAAATAAAAGCAGTATTTGGCTTAAAATTGTTCCTCTTTCTTTTTAGCTCTTGGTCTTCTGTGATTGCACCTTATCAAGGACAATTCAATTCAACAAAGCAGGGTGTGTGACTCAACAATTTGTGTTTTCTTGCTTGGTTTGGAACTTTTTGTTTCTAACCTTAAACTTGTTCAAAGATTCTGAAAGTTTGAAGATTGCTGTCTTGGGTTGGAAAACTCCCAAGAGCAATTTCCTCTGAAGTTGTGCTGTGTCTATTTCAAGAGAGAAACAGTGACCACATAATAGAATCTGATGATTTCCTGTTCTGTAACTGGGCACAAACCAAAAGTAAAAGAGTTTCACTAACACATCCAAACTGTTTAATTGATATCATGTGAAAGACAAGTAAAGAACTAATTGAGGAAAACTTATTTTTATATTAATGGCTTTATTTTTTCAGTTAATGGTGACATCATGAGACAAATTTCACATCCAAAATGAAAACCCAGTGTTACACATATATATGATATCCTTAATTCCATATTAAAGGGGAAGACTTGCCTATATGTTGAGTGTTGAGATGATCTTCCAAAAACTTCAGATAGAGATTTAAGAATGATTTTTTATTAAAGCTCATATTGTAACAGTTTAAATGCATTACCCTCTTATGGAAAAGCCAGGCTGTCAATTCAATTGTCCATAACATGTAAGCCATTTTAAAAAATAAATTAAATAAATAAATAAATAAATAAATAAATATATCCAAGTTTTACAACATGCTGCTGAGCAAGAAGAACTTTAATAATAGCTCATATTTATTATATGTTTATGAAGTGCTTGCTCTGTACTTTGCACTTTTTAGTTAGCTCTTTTCATTATAAGAAAACATAGATTTTCAGAGGATAAAAAAATTATATGTCATGGCAGAGGGTATTATTTAACAATATATAATAATATGAATATATTTAAAACAAGGTCATATATCACTTGGTATAATTTCCATCATAACTTGGGAGTTATGAGGAAGCTAGGTGATAAATGCCTGTGAAATGCCAATCAATAGAGGTGGCACCACATAAGCAGTTGAGTGTGCCCTTCTGCTGCCAAAGCCCCCTGTCCATCTGGGTTACCTGCTTATACTGTTTATTCAAGGCTCTAAGCTTGGTGGGGTTTCTAACATGAAGCTAATTCTGTTTTTCTCCATTGCTCTCTTTAAATATTCTCAGAGATTTTCCTTTTTCTAGCCCTTATTTTCATCTCTAGAAGATCAAAGATTAAACAAAAAAATCTATCCTGATCTAGTTTAATCCTGTATCAGTTTTAAATTCTTCTCCTCTTATTGTTCAGGCTCACCTCTGGGCTGGAGAGACCTGCTGTACAAAGGGAAAAAGTGGCATTTATCCACCTTAAAATGTGAATATGGGAGTCTCCTCAGGAACATCTGACTGCTCATGTATAAAGAAAGTAGTAGGGGATGTAGTTTGTGTGAATATTCTCAGGATAATGTTAGTAATTATTTTAATAAAAGCATGGCATATTAAATCTTGAAAGGACTTCAAGCATCTTCTAGTTTAACCATTCCCTTTGTGTTTTGCCTTATTTTCTTTCTGATTGATAAAATTAAGAACTGTGCAAATTAACAATTTTTTAATTTTTCTATTAAAATGTAATAAAAAATTACAGGGCAAGTTAATGGCAGACCAAAGTTGGAAACCAGAATTTTAGACCACCAATCATTTTCCAGTATGCCATGACAGCTAGGCCATGTTGACTGCATACACAACTTAATAAAGAGAAAAAAATTATTTTTAAATATAGTTTTATAATTGTTACTATGCAAAACTGGTAAAGAAATCAATAAATATTATAGATACTCCACAACTTTCATCTATCATACAAAAGAATATTTTAAAATGTATATCACTCATAAATTCTGATATCTTGATCAATTTTGCACTTAATGTTTCTTTAGGCACATCATAGATATTTAACTATGCTCCTCTTATAACTTGTTTCTCTCATACTGCAGAACACACAACAAGCTTTTTATAAATATATAAAAATTTAAATTACCAATAAAATAATTATCTTTTTCTTATAGTGATTGGTCTCATAAAAAGATATCATCTCTACAGAATGAGATGATAATCAGGTGAAAAGATTGTATGTTTCCCACAAAGAAAAATTATTTTATTAAATAAAGAGACTTCTGTTATATTCTCTGTAATGACAACTACAGTTGAAGAAAAATAAATGTATAATTTTTTAATGAAAAATTTATTTATCTGGTGATTCGTTTTAGTTACCTCCACTCCATTATAATTGTTTTTCTGTGATACCTTTATTGCTAGAACAGAGCTTACTTATCTCTCTAATGGATAATTGTCATTCTTTTATGCACATCTCATACTCATTTCATAGCTGTTGACACAGACTGGATCTAATGGTAATCAAAACAGAGAATCCAGGAGAAGAAAGAATAAGAATCCTTTGTATAGTTCTACTACATATATTTTTTTAAACAGCATTTGGGATAGATGCTTCCATCGCATTTTATTCCCAATGCATATAGTCAAGCTTCAATCAACTTTATTAGTTCTGAAGTTGTAATTTACCTTCTTTTCTCATTATTTTAGAGAAATTAAGAATAAAAAATATATAATATTATAGTTTCCCCTTTTTTTCTGAATGTTATTCTTTTTTTATGTAGATCTAAGTTTCTGATCTATATCATTTTCATTCTGCTTGAAGAACTTCCTTAGTTTCTGTTTTTGTTTTGTTTCATTTTGCTTTTGTGTGTGTGTGTGTGTGTGTGTGTGTACCTCAGTTTTTGTTTATCTGAGAAAATTTTTATTTTACTTTGAAGAATAGTTTTACTGGGTATAGAATACTAAATTGGCAGTTTTTCTTTTTTAGCTCTTTAAACATTTCACTCTAGGTTATTCTTGCTTGCATACTTTCTGACATGAATTCAAAGATAATTATTATTATTTTTTTAGCTGAGCCATCCTGCCACCTGTTGGCAGCTCAGCGGCAGCTCAGCTCAGGCTGGATTCGAACCACTGTTGCTCAGAGCTCACACTCTTGAGCGAGCTCTTAACCAACTGAGCCACTCGGCTGGCCCCAAATATAATTCTTATCTTTGTTTTTCTGAAGATTCATTTTTATTCTTTTACTGTCTTCAAGGTTTTCTCTTTGCTTTGAATGTCAGGTTTAGGTGTGTTTTGGTGTATTTATGAAATATCTTTTTTATCCCTTTACGGCCCAAGTGGCACAGTTTCCCTTGTCACCGGAGCCAGGTGGTTCAGGTATGTCCTTTGTGTGGGTTGCATGTGCCCTCCTCTTGTAGTTGATTCTTGGTTGCTGTTTGCATCAATAGGAGGGATTGACCCTCAGGCCAATTGGTTGTGAAGACTGGCAGTGACTACAGTGAAGGAGATTTTGTGCAGGGGTTGACCCTATAGAATAGGGTTCACTTTAACAGGGCTCTGGTACCTGCTAAGTCTGCTCTTTGGGTGTGTCATTCATGGAGGTGGCCAGGGGGTGCTCAAGTGTGCTTTGAAGCCAGCTATTGAGTGTGCTCGACCCAGTGCCTCCCAGAAGGATGTCTGCCACAGACCAAGGTCAGCCACTGCCTGTGTCCTGCCTAGGCCCTCCTGGCATGAGCTACAAAAAGATCCACATATGGCTACCACACACACTGGGCTTGGAGATCCCTAGGAAAGGGAAACCCTCTAACCGAGGCTAGCTGCCAACAGTGTCAGGCTTGAGGCTGCTCAGCAAGAGGTACAACACATGTCGTACCTCTTGTTTGAGGTTTGTGAACCTTTGAGAGATTTTAGAAAAATCTGCAGCATGAGCCAAGACAGGCCACTTGTATGGAAAAGCCACTGGAAGTGGTTTAATTGGCCCTGCAGGATGGGTGTGGTGGGTTCTCGGGGACTCTGCAGGGTGGAGCCAATGGTGTTGGTTAGGTTGATGGAGACTCAGACATGGTGCTGGCCTGTGTTTGTACACTGGGTTGGTGGAGGGCTCAACACAGGAACAATGGTTTCTGCCAGCATTTTTTTCTGAGAGAAAACTGCCCCTCCAGCTCTCATCCTAAAGTTAGACAATTCAGTTCTGCCCTATATGTTCCTGGCACCTTTCAAGCTGCTGTCCCAGTGCTGGAGGTCAGAGTAAGTGAGTCTATCAGTGGATAAGTCTGTGCACGGGCCATTTAAGAGGATCACCTAGGAGCCCAGCATCTCTGTATCTCACTCAGCCATAATCTGGTGGTTTTCACAGCCAGAAGTTGTGGGGACTTCTCTTCCAGGCACTGGAACCTTGGGCTGGAGAGCCCAGTGTGTGACTGGGACACTTGCTCCTCAGGGTGGACCTCCACAGTCATGATATTTCTCCTGATTTTTAACCCCCACATGGGCATGGGACCAGCCTTCTCTACATTTCTGCCTTTCCTACCAGTCTCCATGTGGCTTCTTCAGTATGTCCTTAGTTATAGGACTTCTGTTCAGCTAGACATCAGGTGATTCTCAATGATGGTTATTCTGTGGTTTAGTTGTGATCTTGATGTGGTCATAAGAGGAGGCAAGCACAACATTTACCTACTGCACCATCATGATCAGGTGGTTGTTCAACTATTCTTATTATAATAATAGAAATCTTGGCTTCCAATGTCTCTTTGTATATTTTATTTTATTTTTATTTATTTACTTATGATAAATAAAATTGCATATATTTAAGGTATACAATGAGATGTTTTTATATATGTATATGTTGTAAAATGATTACCACATTCAAACTAATTAACATATTCATCACTTCCCATAGCTGCTAATTTTTGTGTGGTATTTACCAAAACTAAGATATCACCTTACACATGTTAGGATGGCTATTATAAAAAAGCTGAAGGATAACAAGTGTTGGTGAAAATGTGGAGAAAGGGAAACCCCTGTGCACCGTTAGTGGAAATATAAATTTGTATGGACATTGTGGAAAACAGTATGGAGGTTCCTCAAGAAATTAAAAATAGAATTACCATATAATCCAGCAATCCCAATGCTAGGTGTATATCCAAGTATGGGTTTACTTCTGGGCTCTTTATTGTGTTCAATTGATCTGTATCTCTTTTTATTCCAATACCATGCTATTTTGATTGCTATTGCATTGTAGCATATTTTGATATCAGGGCATGCATTTACCTCCAATTTTGTTCTGCTTTCTCAAGATTTCCTTGGATTGGGGTCTTATGTTTCCACATAAATTTTAGTATTAATTGTTCTAGTTCTGTGAAAGATGCCATTGGTATTTTGAAAGGTATTGCATTGAATCTATAGATTGCTTTTGGTAGTATGGAATTTTAATAATGTTAATTTTTTCTATCCATGAGCACAGTATAGACTTCCATTTATTTGTATCTTCTTCAGTTTCTTTCTCCAATGTCTTAACAGTTTTCCAGGTACAGGTCTTTGCCTCCTTGGTTATAATCTCAAGATCTCCTTTATTAAATTTATTCCTAGGTATTTTATTTTTGTTGCTGTTGTTGCAATTGTAAATGGGGTTGTTTTCTCAATTTCTTTCTGATAGTTTATTATTGGTGTATAAAAATGTAACTGATTTCTGAATATTAATTTTGTATCTTGCTACTTTATGGAATTCACTTATCAGTTCTGAAAGTTTTTTGGAGGAATCTTTAGGGTTCTTTCTATATAGTATAACATCATCTGCAAAATATGGCAATTTTACTTCTTCCTTCCCAATTGAGGTGTCTTTTATTTCTTTCTCTTTTCTGATTGCTGTGTCTAGGACTTTCCATAATACATTGAATAAAAGAAGTTAAAGTGGACATCCTTATATTTTTCGTGATCTTAAGGAAAACACTTTTAGCTTTTTCCTGTTGAGTATGATGTTAGCTGTGTATCTGTCATATATAGCCTTTGTTATGTTGAGGTACGTTCCCTCTATTCCCACTTTTCTGAGAGTTTTATCATAAATATATGCTGGATTTTGTCAAGCACTTTTTCTGCATCTGTTGATATGACCATATCATTTTTATTTTTAATTTTATGAGGTGTATCACATTAATTGATTTGTAGATATTGAACCAACCTTGCATACCAGGAATGAATCCTACTTGATCATGGTGTGTGATCTTTTAAATGTATTGCTAAATTCAGTTTGCTAATATTTTGTTGAGGTTTTTTGCATATATGGTTGTCAGGGATATCAGCCTATAAGTTTTTGATTATGTTATGTCTTAGTCTGGTTTTGGCATCAGGGTAATCATGGCCTTGTAAAATGACCTTAGGAGCTTGGGATCTTTCCCTCATCTTGAATTTTTTTGGTATAGTTTGAGAAGGAAAAGTGTTAGCTCTTATTTGAAATTTTGGTAAAATTGACCTATGAAGCTATCTTGTTGAAGACTTTATTGGCGGTTTTTTGATTACTGATATGATTTCATTTGTAGTAATCAGTTGGTTCATATTTTATGTTTTAACTTGATTCAGTCTTAGAAGATTGTATATTTCTAGTAATTTATACATTTCTTCCAGGCTGTCCAATTTGTTGGCATAAAATTGTGTTTCTGTCATGTCAGTTTTCACTTTTTCTCTTCCATTCTGATTTTATTTATTTGAGTTCTTTCTCTTTTTATCTAGATGAGTCCTATTAAATTTTATCAGTTTTGTTTATCTTGGTTTCATTGATTTTTTTTTTCACTCTATTTTCTTTCTGAACTTTATTATTTTCTTCCTTCTACTCACTTTGGATTTTATTTGTTGTTCTTTTTGTAGTTCCTTTAAATTGTAAAGTTAGATTGTTTATTTGAGATTTTTCTTGTTTTTGAGGTAGGCTTGTATTGCTATAAATTTCCTTCTTAGGACTACTTTCACTGCATTCCATAGATTTTGGGTTGTTGTATTTTCATTTTCATCTGTCTCAAGGTATCTTGATTCCTTCCTTGATCTAATTGTTAGCATATTGATTGTTTAGTAGCATGTTATTTAGCCTCCATGTGTTTGTGTGTTTTCAGGGTGTTTTCTTATGTAATTGATTATTTGTTTCATACCATTGTGGTCAGAGAAGATTCTTGAATTTATTGAAATTTGTTTTGTGGTTTAACATATGGTCTATTTTGGAAAATGTCCCAGGTGGACTTGAAATAAATGTATATTCTGCTTCTTCATGGTGAAATATTCTAAAAATATCTATTGAATCCATCTGGTGTAGAGTACATGTAAGGCTACTGTTTCCTTGTTGATTTTTTTTGGGGGGGGTCTGGAAGATCTGTCAACTGGTGTCAATGGCGTGTTGAAGTCCTCTACTATGACTGTATTACTGTCATTCTCTCCCTTTATGTTGGTCAATATTTGCTTTATATATTTAGGTGCTTCTATGTTGGGTGCATAAGTGTTTATAAGGGTTCTATACTCTTATTGATTTGATCCCTTTATGTATTGATTTTTTATGTTTTAATCCCCATTATGTATTGTTCTTTGCCTCTTACTATGCCTTTTTAAAAAATCTTTTTCTGACATAAATATTGCTACTAGATCTTTTTTTCATTTCCAGTCACATGAAATATCTTTTTCATCACTTTACTTTTATCTGTGTGTATTTTGATCTGAAATGAGTCTGTTGTAGACAGCATGTGTATGGGTCTTGTTTTCTTATTCATTCAGCTACTCTATGTCTTTTGATTGGAGCATATAATTCATTTATTTTAAAGTGATTGTTGAGAAGTACATAGTTATTGCCATTTTATTATTCAGATTTATGTTCCCTTTCCCCCCTTTCTTCTTCTTATAGAAGTCCCTCTAACATTTCTTTTAATACTGGTTTGGTAGTAATGAACTGCTTTAGCTTTTTCTTGTCTGGGAAGATCTTTATCCCTCCTTCAATTTTAAATGATAGCCTTGCTATGTAGAATAGTCTCAGTTGTAGGTCCTTGCTTTTCATCACTTCGAATATTTCATGCTAATCCCTTCTGGCCTACGAAATTTCTGCTGAGAAATCAGCTGACGGTTTTATTGAAGCTGCCTTGAGGGCAAATAACTGCCTTTCTCTTACTCCTTTTAAGAGTCTCTTTTTGTTTTTAACTTTGGCATTTTAACTATAATGTGTCTGGGTGTGGGCCTCTTTGGGTTCTCCTTGTTTGAAACTTTCTGAGCTTCCTGGATATATAGATATAGATATAGATATATGTATATATAGATGGAGATGGAGATAGAGATAGAGATAGAGATGGATATGGATATGGATATAAATATAGATATAGATATTTCATTTGCCAGGTTAGTGAAGTTTTCATTCATTATTTCTTCAAATAGGTTTTCAATTCCTTGCTCTCTCTCTTTTTTCCTTCTGGTAACTTTATGATATGAATGTTGGTACACTGGAAGCTGT
Source organism: Hipposideros armiger (assembly GCF_001890085.2). Classification (NCBI taxonomy): domain Eukaryota; kingdom Metazoa; phylum Chordata; class Mammalia; order Chiroptera; family Hipposideridae; genus Hipposideros; species Hipposideros armiger. Next base: position 417,970 of record NW_017732248.1, on the reverse strand, counting down.
CCCAGAAATCCCTTAAACTATCCTCATTTTAAAAATATTCTTTTTTCTTTTTGCTGTTCTGATTAGATGTTTTCTGCTGCCTTATCTTACAAATCATTGATTTGATCTTCTGCTTCATTTAATCTTCTATAGATTCCTTTAATGGATTCTTCATTTCAGTTATTGTATTCTTTATTTCTGACAGGTTCATTTTATGCTTTTTACATTCTCTTTTAGGCTAGCTCTTTGTTGAAGTTTTCAGTAAGTTCTTTGAGTATCCTTATAATTAATGTTTTGAAATCTGTGTCTGGTAGTTTGCTTAACTCCATTTTAATTAGTTATTTTTCTGGAGCTTTCTCCTGTTCTTTTATTTGGAACATGTTTCTTTGTTTCCTCATTTTGGCTGCTTCTCTGTGTTTGTTTCTATGTGTTCCATAGAACTGATATAACTTCCAATCTTGGCTGGGGCTCAGTGGCACAATCTCCCTTTTCACCTGTGCCAGGAGCTCCAGGAGGGTCCCTTATGTGTGTTGTGTGTGTTCTTCTGTGTAGCTGAGACTTGATTTCTGTTGGTACACAGTGTGTGGGATTGATCTGCAGGCTTACTAGCTGTGAGGATTGGCCATGACTACAGCACACTAGCTGCTGTATTGGGGTTGACCTCATGGAGCAGAATTTGCCCAAGTGGGCTCTGGTTCCAGCTGAGACCACCCTTTGGATGTGTCATTTTGGAGGCTAATCAGGTAGTGTTCTGTTGTGGTTTGATGCTGGCCACTGGGTGTGCTGGTTTGGGAGCCTCTTAGGAGGAGCTCCTGTTCAGGACAAGATCAGCCATTGGCTGTGCTGGACCTAGAGGTGTGTTGGTGAGGCCATGCTATGAAATGAGGCTGGCCATCAATGGTACTCGGCTTGGGACAGCTCAGCAAAAGGCCTAGGGGACTCTGAGACCTGCTGCCACCTGCCAGTTGTCTATAGGGCTCAGGCGCTGAAAGAGCCTCATGTGATACATGATTTGGGTTGGCAGAGTCTTAGGGAGTCACCATGGTGGAGCAAAGGTTAATGCAAATTCAAGTTTTGTGCCAGTGCTCAGGCCGGGACCACTCAGCTCAAGGAACACTGAGACCAGCCACTGATTGCCTGGGGCCTGGAGACACTTGAGAGTTTTCCAAGAAAATTGCAGCACCAGCTGGGACTGACTGATGGCCACCAAAATTGTCTCTGGTTGTAGACCAGCTGAGGCCTACAACTAGCTGCTGAAAGAGACTCCAGTAGTGTACAAGTGGTGTACAAGTGTCCCAGGGAGTCACCAAAGTGGAGCAAGTGGAGTTCACCAGGCCAATGCAGATTCAGATTTGGCTGTGTGTGAAGTGGGCTTACCACAGGAAAATGAAGCCCGTGTGCAGGCTGCACAGAAGAGCTCAACACAGGGACAATAGCAATTGTCCCCCCAGTCCTTGCTCTGAAGCCACAGAAGTCAATCTTTCCCTGTATCTCTGGTGCCTCCCAAGCTGCTGTCCCTTCACTGGAGCACAGGATGAGTGCCTGTGAGGGAGTGAGCCTTCTGTCTCACCTGGACAATTGGAATACCCACTGTCTTTTACAGCCAGATGTTGTGGGACTCCTCTTCCCAGCACCAGTACTCCGAGCTGGGGAACCTTGTGTGGGGCTGGGGCTCCTTGATCCTCCAGGGGGACCTCTGCAGCTGAAATATCCCTCCTGATTCTCAACTGCCACACATGGGACCAACCTTTTTTGCATCTCTTCTCCTTCTACCAATCTAGACATGGCTTCTTCTTATATCCTCAGTTATAGGATTTTTATTCATATAGTCTTCAGATGGTTTTTCAGGTTGATTATTCTATTCTAGTTGTAATTTAATGTGCTCATGGGAGGAGGCAAGCACAACATTTGCTTACTTCTCCATTTTTCCCTGGGACCTCATTCATCTTTCATATGATATACAAAGCTGTAATATGATGAATGTTATTTTGCACTAGCATTTTAGAAATAGTAAATCTGCTCTGGTCAAGCAGCTCAACCAAGTCTTGGAAATCATGAGCAAGACAGAGTTAGGTCTATCTAAAACAGATTATTGTAGTGATGATTTTATAATGTATAGAAATATTTAATCACAATTATGTACACCTAAAAGTAAAGGGCTATTGTATAGCAATTATACTTCAATAAAAAATTAAAAATAAAACTGATAGGGAGGTTTTATGAACTGACTGCTTTAGCTCCTTGAGCATTATTGATTTTAAACTTGCTTGAGTACAATAAAAACACTTTGCCCATTATATAGTGTAATAACACTTGCTTCAGAAGGTACTTTAATATATTTCAGCAAATTGCAGTTCTATCACAGGATCATATTTCATTGCAGTAGAACAATGGATCTCCACTAGAGCTTCTTATAAGAATCATTTGGAGAATTTGTAAAAAATACCAGTGAGTGTTCCACCCAGCCCAATTAAAAAATAGTCTCTCAGAATGGGCACCTGACATGCACACATTTTTAAAAAAAGTTTTCTGAGCAATTATAATGTTCAACCAAGATTAAGAATTTGTGATTAAAGGTTCAATTGAATTGAAATGTCTTCTTAATATTGTTTTATTTATTTTTATATTTTTTCTTTTGAAGAAAGAAGAAAGCAGAATATGCTAATACAGAATAAATACTGGCTAATTAGAACATTTTAATAATTGGAATTAAAGATAAATAGGAGTTAATAATATTAAGTTTAATGGCTTTGATAGCTTTTAATTATTTTCTTTTTCAAGCTTTGGTATTGAAGTAGGGCCTTAGAGGTATTTTAAATCTTTTAGGGCACTAAGAATCTATTTAATACATAATTTATATGGCTTAATAGATTCCTAGTGTCATGAAACAGTTAAAGCAGCTCTGACAGCATTTTACTACCAAAGAGTGATCTACAATATAGCCAATGGCAAGAATAGAGATGATTATATGACTCAAGGCAAGTTATATCATTTCTTTGTATTTCCCATAGCAATCTGGCAAATGAGAATAGTAATGTACTCTCTAAGGAATGCTAATGTTTTAAAACTAATTTTACCTAGAAATATAATGGGATAAAATATAAATTTAAAGTAAAATGAAGAACCATGAAAGCATTGTAATTATTTATCATCATGGATTTTCTATCAAACCTTTCACTTTAAAGGAAGAATACAAATAAAACTATGTTCTTGGAAACAGACTAATTTATGTTTGTCAAAGCCAAGATTCTCACAGAGACTTGGGCTTAAATGCCAGTTTATTTGCTCAATGGGCCAAGTGAAAATCAACTTCTTTCTATAATTGACTTAAACTTATATCTCTAATCTAAAGTGGCTAAGTAGGATTTTCATAATCAGAGCTGTATTTTACCTTTCATATTTTTCATGAATTAAATAGAATAAATATGACTGGATTATTTTATTCACATTGTGTGATCTTCTTATTCATTTAAAAAGGATTTCTTTTAAATTAAAGTTTATTGGGGTTACAATTGTTAGTAAAGTTACATAGATTTCAAGAAGGATTTTTATAAATAAAAAATTTGCTTTTTAAAATTGTATAATTTTGTTTCAAAGAAAGTTTAATAATTGTGGGGAAGCTACCCACAATGAGACTGACGATGAAAAGAAGTACACAGAGACGTGCGAGTGGAGAGACTTTGCCCGATGCAAAGACCTCAAAGGTTGTTCCCATCTTCCTTTTATTGAGGGAGACGAACAAAGCTCTATTTTGGATTTGCATAATTAGCGGATATGGGGGGTAAGCAATCAGTACATAGAGAGCCTCCTTGTTTCATCTTGACTTCTGCTTAATCTCTACTATCTGTCCTTGGCCTACACACATACTGTTCTTTTCCTGTCTCATTCCTTGAGCCATTGCCAACCGCCTTCAGCTGACATGTACCCAAGTTGCTGTCCTGCTCTGATTTTTCAGAGCAGGCACCCTACAACATTGAATCCAGTGCTGTGTCCCCACATCTCCTGCTTCTTGTCTTTCTATTTTTTTTTCTAGCTGAGCCATCCTGCTACCTGTTGGCAGCTCAGCGGCTGCTCAGCTCGGGCTGGACTCGAACCGCTGTTGCTCAGAGCTCAAACTCTTGAGCGAGCTCTTAACCAACTGAGCCACTCGGCCGGCCCGCTTCTTGTCTTTCTAAAATTGCCGGCGTGGAGACATCAGGGTGGTGTTTCTGATCAGAGTGGTAGCACTATAGGTTTTTGTTGGGTAAAGATTCTGGATCTATTTTGCAAATTACCACTTGAATGTAGGATATTATAGAAAACAAAGTCAAGGATTTTATCAAGATTTTTAACCTGAGCAACTAGCAAGAATTGTTATTATCTGAGATGGGGGAGGCTGTGGGTAGGATGGATGATGGCGGGATAATCAGGATGGCAGAGTTGCGTATGATACATTTCAGATGTTTACTAGACAGCTAAGTAAGAATGTAGGGTAGGCAGTGGGGCATGGGCCCACCCAGAGAGGGTCTGGGATGGTTATGCACTTTAGGTGTCACTGGCTCCAGAAATTGTTGACAGCCACAAGACTGGATGGGCTTTAGTGTGGATAGTAAAGAGGAGGAGCCTCAGGATGGAGCCCTGTGTATTCAACACAAGAGATTGCGGGGGAAAAAACAAAAACAGCAAAGGAATCTGAGAAGGAATGACTATTTAGGTAGGAGAGAAACCATTGAAGGAAGTATATTGAAGAGGAGGGAGTTATCAACTCAAGGGACTCTAATGTTGAAAAGTCATATTAGAAAATGACTAAACACTGAACAGCAGATTTAGCAGTGGCAATAGAAAATGAGCTGAACTGCTTATCTTCTTGCTGTAGTGACAATTCAAAATGAGCTCCCCTGTCATTATTTCATACATATCTCTGACGTTTTGTAGTTGACTTTGCCTTTTACCTCAGGGGGGAAAAATGAAGGCAAATGTTAATAGACATCTCACTAGCTTTCCTTGCCACCAAGAGACTGTCATGAATTGGTCTCAGGGTGTTTCACAGGGATACCTTTTTAGCACCTTTTTAAAGTGACATCTGCCAATGGTACATTTGATACCATCCAATCCCTTCCCTCCTCTGCAGGGTCTTCCTCAATTTTGCTTCTTTTAATTTCTTCCTCTTCTTCCTGGTGCCCTTTTAATTACTTCTGATCATTTTGTTATTTTTCCTGGGCTCTGAAGTAGCTCTTGCATTTATGCAACTTTTCAATCTATGCTCCACACAGCAGCCTGTCACTACCATACTTCCCTGCTTAAGCATTAAACCTGGCTGTAGGCCAGCATTTCTCAACCTCAGCATGTTGACAAGTTGGGGCAGGTAACATTGTGGGGGCTGTCCTGCACATTGTAGAACACTGAGCAACATCCCTGGCCCCTTCCTTCTAGATACCTATAGCACCACCTCCTCCAGATATGACAAATAAAAATGTTTACACACATTGCTAACTATACCCTGGGGTGGGCAAAATCACCCTGAGTTGGAAACCACTGATTTAGTTTGTCTCCCCTTCTCTCTAGCTAACTTCCAAAATTTTGTTCATACTACTACTGGAAAAATGTTGTTGTTTTTTAAATTAAATTTATTGGGGTGACATTAGGTACTAAAATTTTATAGGCTTCAAGTGTACATTTCTATAATGCATCATCTGTATATTGTATTGTGTGTTCATCACCCAGAGTCAGTTCTCCTTCCATTACCATATAAAATGAAATTTTTATTAAGAAATTTTATTTCTTTAAATCTTATAAAATGTCCTTATAAGTTTTAGGATAAAATTCAAACTTCCTCATTGAGTATAAAGGAAATGTGTGATTTGGTTCCTGCCTAGCTTTATCTTTCCAAAGCTCCACAGGCATTTATGTCTCCGTCCAATTACTTCTGTTCTGTAAGAACCATGTGCTCTCATGCCTCTGGGTTTCACATATACTTGTCTTCCCATTTTTTAAATTGTCTTTCCTTTTTTTACATCTAGGTAAGAACAGCTTGCCCATAAAGGCTAGGTAAAGAATCATATCCTCTGACAATCTGTCTTTATCTTTAAATCTGACTTAGAGCTTTTATATGCTCAAGGAATGACTATGGTCATTGATTTCTTGTCTTTTACCTCTTACAAGATTCATCTCCAAGAAAGTCAAGAATCTTGTCTTACACTTCATAGGCATACAATAAATGCTTATTAATGTTTTAATTTGTTAAAAGATCACAGAAGAGTAAAGTTACTTTTTTTTCAGCTTTGATACTTTTTAAAAATTTTTTATTGTTAGTTTCAGGTGTACAGGACAATGCAATAGTTATCCTTTTCACCCTTTGCACAAAAACAACCCCTCTCCCCCATCTACTGCCCTCCCACCCCCAATATCATACTTATCTATTACAATTCCATTGACTCCATTCCCACACTCTACTCCAC
>NW_017732248.1:344186-409424 GCF_001890085.2 Hipposideros armiger | reverse complement strand
CCTTTATTATGTTGAGATATGATCCTCGTATTCCCACTTTGCTAAGAGTTTTTATCATAAATGGCTGCTGTATTTTGTCAAATGCTTTTTCTGCACCTATTGTTATGACCATATGATTTTTATTTTTCTTTTTGTTGTGTTGTGTATCACATTAATTAATTTGTGGATGTTGAACCACCCTTGCATATTAGGGATGAAACCCACTTGGTCATGATGTATGATCTTCTTAATATATTGGTGAATTCTGTTTGCTAAGATTTTGTTGAGTATTTTTGCATCTATGTTCATCAGAGACATTGGCCTGTAGTTTTCCTTTTTTGTACTGTATTTGTGTTTTTGGAATCAGGATGATCGTGGCTTCATAGAGGGTTTGGGAGCCTTCCCTCCTTCTGGAATTTTGGAATGATTTCAGAAGAATAGGTGATAATTCTTTTTGAATGTTTGGTAAAATTCACTTGTGAAGCCATCTGGTCCCTGGCTTTTGTTTGTTGGGAGATTGTTGATTACTGATTCAATTTTCTTGGTGGTAATCAGTCTATTCAGATTTTCTGTATCTTCTTGAGTTAGCTTTGGAAGATTGTATGCTTCTAGGAAATTATCCATTTCTTCCAGATTGTCAAATTTGTTGGCATATAATTGCTGATAGTAATTTCTTAAGATTTTTTGTATTTCTGGGAAGTCTGTTGTTACTTCACCTCTTTCATTTCTGATTTTACTAATTTGAGTCCTCTCTCTCTTTTTTTTTAATGAGTCTAGCTAGAGGCTTGTCAATTGTGTTTATCTTCTTAAAAAACCAGCTCTTGTTTTCATGGTTCTTTTGTATTGCTTTTCTGGTCTCTATTTTGTTTATTTCTGCTCTGGTCTTTATTATCTCATTCCTTGTGCTCCCTTTGGGGTAATTTTGCTGTTATTTTTCCAGCTCCCTGAGCTGTAAGGTTAACCTGTCGATTTGAAATTTTTCATGCTTCTTTAGGTAGGCCTGCACTGCTTTGAACTTACCTCTTAAGATTGCTTTTGCTGCATCCCAGAGATTTTGGGTTGTTGTGTTTTCATTTTCGTTTGTTTCAAGGTATCTCTTGATTTCCTCCTTGATCTGATTTTTGACCCACTCATTATTTAGTACCATGCTATTCAGCCTCCATGCAGTTGTGTGCTTTCTGGATTTCGTCATGTAATTGATTTCTAGTTTCATAGCATTGTGCTTGGAGAAAACACTTATGATTTCAATCTTCTTAAATTTATTGAGACTTGTTTTGTGGCCTAACATGTGGTCTATCTTAAAAAAAGATCCATGTGCTTTTGAGAAGATTGTATATTCTGTAGCTTTGGGGTGAAATGCTCTGAAAATATCAATTAAATCCAGCTGGTCTAAAGTGTCATTTAAGGCCACTGTTTCCATCTTGATTTTCTGTCTGGAGGATCTGTCCATTGGTGACAGCGGGATGTTGAAATCCCCTACTATGATAGTGTTACTGTTGATCTCTGTCTTTATGTCTGTCAATATCTGTTTTATATATTTAGGGGCTCCTATATTGGGTGCTTAGGTGTTTACTAGAGTTATGTCCTTTTGTTGAATCGATCCCTTTATTATTATGAAGGGCTCTTCTTTGTCCTTCATTATGTTCTTCAATTTAAAGTCCATTATATCTGATATAAGCATCAGTGCTCCAGCTTTTTTCTTGGTTCTATTTGCATGAAATATTTTACTCCATCCCTTTACTTTCAGCCTGTATGTGTCTTTTGATCTGAGGTGAGTCTCTTGTATACAGCATATGCAAGGGTCTTGCTTTCTTATCCACTCAGCCACCCTATGTCTTTTGATTGGAGCATTCAGTCCATTTACATTTAATGTGATTATTGATAGGTGTGTAGTTATTGCCATTTTATTATTTGTGTTCCTGGTCTTCGTTAGTTAGGTTGTTTTTCTCTTTCCTCTGCTTAAAGCAGCCCTTTTAACATTTCCTGCAATGCTGGCTTGGTGGTAATGAATTCTTTTAGCTTATTTATTCTTTTCTGGGAAGCTCTTTATCTCTCCTTTGATTTAAATGATAACCTTGCTGGATAAAGCAATCTAGGTTGTAGGTCCCTGTTTTTCATCACTTTGAAGACCTCCTGCCACTCCCTTCTGGCTTGCAGAGTTTCCATAGAAAAGTCACCTGGTAATCTTATGGGGGTGCCCTTTTATGTAACTTGCTGCCTGTTCCTTGCTGCTTTTAGGATTCTGTCTTTGTCTCTAACCCTTGCCATTTTCATTATAATGTGTCTTGGTGTGGGCCTGTTTGGGATCATCTTGTTTGGAAATCTCTGCACATCCTGTGCATGTAGGTCAATTTCCTTTGCCAGTTTAGGGAAGTTTTCAGACATTATTACTTCAAATATATTCGCAATCCCTTGCTCCCTCTCTTCTCCTTCTGATACTCCTATGATGTGCATGTTGTTGCATTTGATGTTGTTGCTTAGCTCTCTTAAACTATTTTCAATGTTTTTTAGTCTTTTTTCTTTTTGTTGCTTCGCTTGGATGATCTCTGCTATCTTGTCTTCTAAGTCACTGCTTCGATCCTCTGCGTCATCCAACCTGCTAGTAATTCCAAGTTTGTTATTTAATTCAGTAATTGAATTCTTTATTTCTGGCTGGTTGTTTTAAATGATTTCTCTATCCTTCTTGTCATTCTCATTCATTTCCTTGAGCATTCTAATAATCAGTGTTCTGAACTGTGTCTCTGATAGGCTGTTTACCTCTATTTCCTCTAATTCTACTGATTCAGGAGGTTTCTTCTGTTCTTTTATTTGGGATGTGTTTCTTTGTTTCCCCATTCTGGCTTACTCTTTGTGTTTGCTTTGATGAAATAGGTAGATCCCCAGGTCTCTTGGTCTTTTCTGGGTGGACATATGTGGTATATGTCCTTTATATTTGAATTGGTTAGACTCCCATTTCTCCCGTGTGTGTGTACCAGAGGTATCCTTGTGTTATGTGCCTTCTCCTGTTGAGGTCTAGTTTTTATTGCTTTTGGCTTGTCAGTAGGTGGGCTTGACTCCCAAGCTGACTAGCCATGAGGATTAGCTGTGTCCAAAGTTTACAAGCTATTGTGTGAGGGTTGACCTCTCTGATGAGGCTTGGCCCCTATGGTCTCTTGTGCCTGTAGCAATTTCTCTTTGGGTGTGAATATTGTAGGTCAGACACTGTAATGCTCTGGTTTTATCTAAAGTTGGTCTCTGGGTGTGATGATTCTTGTGCTTCTTTGGCTGGCCCCCACTGCAGCGCATGTTTTAGGGCAAAACAGATCGACAAGCACAACCACAACAGCCACCAGAGGTAACCAGACACGCTCTGATGTACAAACAACCATCATCCTACACTCAACATGTACAGAAATATCAATCATACAAAAGAAGAAAACAAACCAACAGAAACAAAACAAAGACAACAAGAAAAAAAACAGGGAACAAATAGCAGAACAAAATAAAATTAAATATAATAAACTAAAAAATAGCAACACCCTTAAAACAACAACAACAACAACAGCAATAAAAACAACTTGCAGAAAAAATGGAAAGAAGGAGGCAAATCAAGCTGTGACAAAGAAGCAGGAAAGAAGGGAGAGAGAGAGAGAGAGAGAGAGAGAGAAGGTAGAAGAGAAGGAAAGAAAGAGACAAAAAAGAAGAAGAAAAATATATAAATATCTATATCTACACCCCTATATGTATGGACATATATATCCACATATATGCACTTTTATATATGCCTATATAAAAAACTAAAAATACTAATGAAATAGAAGAATCCAAAAATAACCAACACAAGCAATCAATGAAAAAAAATCCCCAAAACATCCAAGAGAACCCAATTAACAATAACAATATAACACACCAAAAGAGAAACCAAAACTGAAAACAAACAATAAAATAAACATTAAAAAAGGAGAAAAAAACAAGAAATAACCAGTGCTAATCTTGGCTGAAGTCCTCCAAGCTCTCCCCAGGTTTTCCTCTGCTATACACACACTGTTCTGTGTCTTGTGGGGGCAGAGCCAGCCGCCTGGCACCTAGAGTGAGCCTGGTAATGTAAGTCTATTTTAGATGAGTGGGGTTATCAGGTGTGACTGGTAGTTTTTTTTACAACGTCAGTGCTGTTTCTGTTCCTGCCTGCCCAGAGGCACTCTTATCTCTGCAGCCAGAAGGCTGGATGTGCATCTTCGGGTGCTCTTTCCACTGGGGCTGTTGGGAGATGGGAGGTGGGGATTTCAGAGCTGCCCAGTAGCCCTTCCCCTGTCTCAGCAGCCAAAGCTGTTCTGCTTCCCTATCCCCCAGGAGAGGTGGGGGCGGGGACAGCGTGTTTAGTAGCCCACTCCTGCAGCCTCTTCTCATGCAAAAGTTTCTCAATCCCCAGGGAGTAGAAGCACCTTTGTTCTGACTTATGCCTCTATTCAGGGGTCAGCCTCAGGCTCTGGCAGGGTGGGGGCCAAGGTTTCTGAGGGAGGGTGAGGGTGGGTTCTTATCGATGCAGTTTATTTATTTATTTATTCCTGTCTGAGAGAAAAGGGGAAAAAAGAAAGAAAAAGAAAGAAAAAGAAAAAAGCCCCATCCAATGCTCCCATAGAGCTCCTGTTACTCTCCAGGAGCCCCCCCCCCCAGCAAGGCAACTCGTGTCGCCACAGCTGTGGGGTGTGGGCTGCGTCTCCACGCTTCTCGCTTCCCTCTTCTCCTGCTCGAGGTTTGAGATTTCTGCCTCAGAAACTGCGCACTCTGGGGCTCCTGTCGCTCTCCCGGCGGGACTGTCGGCCTAGAGGCTGAGCTTGCCTCAATGCTGCAAACCACTCTGCTGTGTCCTGGATTCCCACCACTCTGCAGTCGCCAGTGCAGATGGACTGTGCCTCCCCTCACGCAGTCCTCTCTCCGTTCTGCTTCATGCCCGGTGGAGAATTCTGCCTTAGTGTGGGCTGGAGGTGTAGGGAGCAAGCTGCGGAACATCTCTGATTTGCTCTCTGAGACCCTGAGTCTCAGCAGCTGCAGGTGCGGGCTGTGCCTCCACGTGTTTCACCTCCCTCTTTCCCCACTCGCCCAGCCTGCCCATCTTCAAGTACTCTGCGTGGGAGTCCCTTTGTTGCTCAGCATGCCTGGTAGAGGCTTGTTTGCTGCGCTCCAGCTGTTCAAATTGCCGTGCTTTCCAGGGGAGAATTCAGGGAGCCCTCCTCACCACCGCCATTTTTTTCAGCTCTCCGCCGAGTAAAGTTACTTTTGACATGAACAGTCAATAAGTCCTTGGTGGAGAAAGTACCATTTGAATGGAGTGTAAATAAATGAGAAAACATTTTAAACTTTAGACACTGGTAAAAGAAAAAAAAGCGGGGTAGGTTCAGAGTGAGGCAAGTGGAAATTTGATTACAGGATCATTAGACTCATGCAAAGGAGTGGGGCTCAGGCTGGCGCTAGATCTTGGGGAATCTTGAATTCCAGCTGTAGATAGTAGAGACATGAGTGATCCTAACAAAGGGCTGGTATAATCAGCACTTTTTTTTCCTGTAAGGGTTATCAGATAATCCAACATAGTAGATTAGAAAGAAGATACTTGGTTTAAATGAACCATACATAGCCATTAGTTTAGGCAAAAAAAAAAAAAAAAGAATTGAAAAACTTCGTAACTATCAATGGGACTGTACTTAAACAATTTTAGAAACATGACTTTTTCCATATCTAATTTAATTTAGGATTGAAATAACTTTTTGAAGCATCTAGCATGTGCAATATGATTTTTAGCTGGTTTTAACTATTTAAGAATAAATATCTTTTTTATAGTAGATTTTGGTATTAAAGAATATACTGTTATTGACTTCAGCATAGCATGCAAATAAAATACTAGAAAGCTTTTTTCTTGAACTAATAGATCATGATAATTCAGTCTTTTTTTTCCTTTAAAAATCAGTTAAAATAATTTACTGTCCTCTGAAATAAAGATCTCCACTCAGATACTTAATTAACTCTTAAACTTTATGAATAATGTATTTCTCTAACAGGTTATTCTTTTTGTTATTGTACAATGAAGCCAGAAAGGCACATTTTAATCTCATTTGAATTATGTGGAAAGTTGTAGTCCCAATGGTGCATGAAGCATATAAAAGTTTTTGATGGATAGGGAGATATGGCACAGTAGCTCTCTAAGTCAGCTGTCACCTCAGTGCTCCTTCTCTGAGATCTGTCTCATTTAGTGGGATTGCTGAGGTCTTATTTTAAATATCCCCTCATCTGCATTCCTCTAATTCATATTTCCAAGCTTATACTTTACATATATATAGACACATGTAAAATTATAAACACAGACACACAATGACTCATACACTTACAAACACAACTTCCCTCTACCAGCAGTACTCCTTTTTTTTTTAATGACCTCAAGGCTTTTGAGAAAATAAAAATTAGCTCATTTTTGCAATTAGATACAGATATAGTGTTCTCCAAATCTCTGATCCCACATCACACTGAGGTTGCCAAGCTGATGGTATGACACAGTGAATTTGTTTTTATATGGCTCAGTGAGTTCATGCTGAAAGCTATATCAATACCAGCAACTCCTCAACCTGAGAGTCATTCTCTATTTTTTTTGTCATTCTTTGGCCACATGTTCTTGCTCTGCATATTTTAGAGAGGTTGGGGAGATTTTTGCCCTCATTTTGGTCGCGTAATACCAAAGGGTGGTTGTATAAGTAAACATTACCCAGGTAAGAGCTGTCAAACATATTGTCAAAGCTCAAAAACTTGTGAGTCTAAAACATCCTTTTGAAATGAGATTATTCTTTTTCAGAAAGCCCAGGAAGAATTTTCTAGATGTCCTCAAAGTTCATTAGTGCCTAATGATTCTATAAGTGTTTAGAAAATACAATTAAACATACATTATTACAGATCTCACAAGAGTCAGGCTTGTGTCATTATTTGGCATGGTTCTTCTCCAAGGAAACGTGATGTTATTATAGAATTTTGAGCCAATATTAATGCAGAAAGTTTTTGTTTAGAAAGTTTTTATTAAAGTTCATGAACCCTTCTTTTGTTTTATACCATAGAGTGTGCTAAGAGTTCAATGTTTAGCCTCATGTTTGCAAAGGTAATGCTTGTGTAAAAATGCTGGCTGGTCATCATTCTTTCAGTGATCAATTTTGCATTGAGTATTTCTCAAGCCTGTGCTAGGAAACTAGGCATGTGGAAATGAGCTTAATCCTCATATGGTGTGTGTCTTAATGAAGCTCAGAGCCTAGTTGAGGAAGATAGACATGGGTCAAAGAATCACTCAAAGAAATATAATATAGTGTTATGAGAGCTTGTAATAGGAGAATCTGAAAAGGCACTCAGAGAAGTCTTCATGAAGGAGATAACAGATGAGATCCAAAAACAGGGTAGGAATTCACCAGGAAAAATGAGGGGGGGGGGAATGTTACTAGGCTGAGAAGACAATTGTGCAAAGATCCCTGTGGGCAGGAGTATGGTAAATAAGAGAGAATGGGAGAAAGCAAAAGTGTTCAGTTTGAGCTGGTAAACGAGAGCAGGGTAAAATGGGAGACTGAAAAACATTTTAAGGCAAGATCATGAAGGGATGTAGACTCTGTTAAAGAACTTTATTTTTGTTCTTATAAAAAAAGAAAGTCAGTTGAGATTTTTAGGGAGCATTTCTGTAGTGGGGAGAACAGATGGATGTGGGTAGACCAGATGAATAGTTCTTATATTACAGTACGTAAGGGCATAGTTTTGATTAGTGTGGGAATAATACATAAAAGGAGATTGCCTCCTATCAAGAGACATTTGAGAGGCAAAATAAAAAGTTTTGGAGCTGGATAAGATATAGGAAGTGATGGAGAAGAGGTGTTAACACTAGTTTTCTGACTTTGCACAAATTGGTAAATGGTGGTTCCATTAACTGAGATAATCAATAGCAAGACGAGAACAGGTGTGGTGGGGGAAGATTATAAATTGGGTTTCAGACATGTTGAATTGGACATACTTTTGCAACATTCAGAGGATACTTAAGTTATTAGATGTATGAATCTATGAGGTGTGATCAAACAATGTGGTGAATGTCTAAATAAAAAAATTATTACAGTAAAAGACACATTGCCATTAACCCCTCTCAAAACACTCCCCATCACTTCGAACACACTTAACCCACCATTCTTGCCCTTTCTGAAGCAGTTCTGGAAGTCCTGTTTCATGAGTGTCTTTGGTTGCGCTGTTGTGGCTACCTCAATGTCCGGAATTGATGCAAAATGTTTCCCTTTCATGGTTATTTTGACTTTGGGAAAGAGCCAGAAGTTTGCATGGTGTCAGATCCAGTGAATAAAGTGGATGAGGACACACTGTAATGTTTTTATTTGACAGAAATTGCTGTACCAGAAGCTATGTGTGACACAGAGCACTGTCATGATGGAGAATGATTTAAGGCACACTTTAAAACACACCTTCTTTCAGCTGTAGCTCATACCCGACTGACTGCACCAAACAAGCTAAAACTTGCCACACACTAAGGTTCCATATGCCACTTCTTGTATTGAGGATCATTGCCTTTCTCTTGGATGGCACTAGGCAGCAGCATTCACAGTATTTTTTTATCACAACAAAAAGTCTCCCACGTTACACACTGTTTCTGGTATATGGCAAGTTCTGTCAAATGAAAACATTAAGGTATGTCTTCATCTACCTTCTTCACCAGATCTGGCACCATGCGATCTGGCTCTTCCCCAAAGTGAAAATGATTCAGGGCATCGAGGTAGCCATGACAGCACAATTAAATACACTCATGAAAGAGGATTTCCAGAACTGCTTCAGAAAATATCAAGAAGGACGGGATAACTATGTTTGAAGCAAGGGGGAGTATTTTGAGTGGGATTAATGGCAATGTATCTTTTACTGTAATAAATTTTTTAATTTAAACATTCACCATATTTTTTATCCTATATTGTAGATCTTAGAGTTCAATCTGGAGATGTAATTTATAAGCCTTCTGCATTGATATAGTAATTGAAACCATGAGTGTAGATGAAATTATCTAGGGAGGTTGTGTTCAAATACACATGAAATGACAATGATGGTAACTTTCTGCCTTCAACATATGAAGAAATAGCTACTAATCTATTTATATCTATGTTCCTTGAAATCATTTAAACAGATTTCAGATCCTTTCAAGTGATCATTCACATATATCTACTTGCAATAGATTCCTGATAATGTTAGAATTTTCAACAGCCTAGTAAAAATAAGGCTATAGGAGAGGATAGACTTGCTATATTATCAAGCTGAGAAAACAGTGAAAAATCAAAGCTAAACCCCTCTTTATTTAACTGGGCCAAAGCCATGACATAAATCAAACAAGCCTAGCTTAAAACATCATACTGCTTTAAAGTAAAAGTGTTCTTGGGAAATTTGTCAAATCATATACACAAAAAACTTAAAGATGTCTGCATTATAATCAGTCAGAACTTGCTGGGTTGTCTTATTACCCTGCTAAGACCAAAATTTACTTTTGTGCATTTTTTCACATTCATTAGTAGCAAACTCAAATGCTAGTTGCTTATTCTATAGTGTATTAGATTGAAATCCAACAGAAAGCATTTAACCTGCAAAGCATCCCTGGATGAGTCTAGAACTTGGGAGATTTATTCTAGGAAAGCATTGTTGGAATGCGGAATAAATAGGACTGTGATTAGTAGGTTCTCAGTAGGTGCATTTTGGAAGAGATTATGAATTTATTGTGAATTATTAAGTATAAATTGGTAAGTATAAAATATTTAAATTAAAAATTAATATTTGTCAATTACTTTAATTACTGTGGAGTGCAAATCACAAATTCTTTTGGTGAAAAATATAATTATATGATTGGTCCTTAACATCACAGTAGCTATGATCTTGAATAAATGGTTGTATTTTATTTTAACCCTTAGATGTCTCCTTGACCTGATTTTAGTTCGCACAGTGTACTAGAAGTCTTCCGAACAGAAAGCTTTCTTTAATTCTATTTACTTTGCTAGTTAGTTTATATCTATTTATCTAGACACCTGTGCAAACTATGAAGATGCATGTTTGATTGATGATGGCAGGAAGACTGGTGCCAAAAGAAAATGTTTATGGTAAACTGCAGTTTTACTTGTGGTGAAAATTCTAAAAAATAAATTGTTTACAAAAAGTTTAAAATGCAGGAATGAGGAAAAACAGAGGCCTAGCTCATTTGTAAATCAGAATGTTCACTTTTAAAATCTGAAAGTTGGTATTAAGGTGGCTAAACAACAAATCCTAGATTGTGACATCTTTCCTTGTGGCTTGGTAGGTTGTTGACCTGGAATGGGGTACTTTCCTTCACTTTCTAGAAGAGAAAGGCATTAATATAGGTGGAGAATGCTACCAGGCAAACTGAGAAGCAGCCTCCAGTGGTGTTTTGGAGCATGGGCCTTGCTTGATTTGTGTCTTGGATTTAGCCCTGATTAGCTCTGTGGCCTTAGGCACTTGACCTCTCTATGTGGAGTATCTGTTTCTACATGTAAGAAAGTCTTTGCTCCTGGAATTGTTAGATCAGGCTTCAGTAGGTCATCTATGTGTACTCTGCTTGTATGTGCTGCTCTCTTTGCCATCAGACAGGCTGTTGGCCCAGGTTATGAGACACGTCTGCCTAATCTGAATCTTGGTCCCAGAATTTCCAAGCTGTGAGAAATTGAGCAAGTTACTTAACCTCCCTGTACCACATTTTCCCATTTAAATAATGGGGGTATTCATAGACTCTACCTCACCATATAGTGTGAGGATTAAAAATGACTAAATTAGGTAAAGCACTTAGAACAATAAATGTTTGTTGCTGATATTATTATTATTTAGTTCATGCTAAATTAAAGCTCTAATCAATATTTATTCATATTCATCATAAAGTATCTATTATACTGTTCACTTGTGAGCGTGGAATTCAATGATGCAATGCATTTCGCTTGGAAAGAAAAATCCTGTAATAGATTTCTTTCCAAAACTTTCTTCACTGTAGTCACTGAACTTCTCTCTCTCCTTTCCTTCCTCCAGCACCCAGTTTTCTCCCCAACACCCCACACCTATCTCTCCTTTCTTTAACTCTCTCAAGCTCCCTCTCCTTCATTATAGGCTAGACCAGTTATGGAGGTAATGATTTTGTAGAAGGAAGTGTGTGTGTATGTGTGTGTGTGTGTGTATGTGTAGGTGTGTGTAAATGTAAAATAACAAAGTTCTTTTATGCAAATACTAAAGAAATTATTGCAGTGTCTTATACAGTGTCATTGTGGAACCCTTGGGAAGAATGCTTGTGACCACAAACCAGGATGTCAAATTTCAGAGGGTGGGAAGGTGTAGCACGGACTTTAGGATATAACCTAAGGCAGTCATAAATCTACATTTTTTCCATTCCATTATGATTATTATGCTTCTGCATTAGGCTTCTTGAGTGCTGGTCCTATAATAAGGATTTTATAGGAAAGAAGCCTATGAATGAAGTAGAAGTGTTTCTTTTTTCTTAAATGTTTTTATTTTCTTATTTCAAAAGTATTTCTGATTGTGATTAAATAAACATATTTTATGTAAACACTTAAGATATAAAGCTTCTCTTTTTATTTGTGAGCCTTTACTTCAAGTCAAGGAACTTTTTGTTGTAAACTTGAGTAAGTCAAGTACAATTTACTGAGTCCTCCCATACGGACATACTTCAGTGTGAGACTTGGGTTGTTCCTTTTCATGGTGACTTCTGTGTTTGAGGTACTTTCTGCAGGCAATTCACCATAGACTGCAGCTGTTGGTTTTATTTTGATGATTTGAAAAAGCTGTGTTTGGAAGTCAGGTGCAGGGTGAATTTTAAATTTTCATAAAGGCATATGCAGCCTTTCAGGGAATCTAAGATTTGCTATGTTCAGCTTTCTCCTTTGAAGGCACCCTTCTTCATTTCATCACAAGATTTCTGAGGGAAATTTAAACCTTTCCATCTTTAGTTGTGCTGCTTGTTATTTCAAGAAGAGCCTTTCTGAAATGACAGCTTTAAATACCTACTGGATAAATTGCATAGGGGGATAAGGAGCACTGAAAAAGTTTGGTTTTAAAGGGATTAAAACAAGACACATTATGTTTTATATATCCTCTGGCACTATAATTAATTTATTTCAAATATTCATCATATGGCATCAAATACGTCATTCTTTGTCTTCTCTAGACAGGAAAATTTTCTCCATTTTGAAGTGTAAATAAGCATGTGGTCACTTGTAATGTGTCTTATTATGATTCCAATTCTCCTTATTACTCTAGCTTCACTTACTTTAAGAGTTTTAATGAGTAGAAGAGTAACTTCACCAACCACTTAGCATCTTTCTACTTAAGAGCACTGCCTAAGAAACTGGGCAACATCAAGTTACAGTTTCTGTATGGGCTTCCTTTTCCCCATTGGAACATTATGTTTTTAGACCCAGGACTTGAAGGGCAGAAGAGACTTGAAATACCTCAGAGTTGAATTTCAGCTGAAGGTTTTGCTAATTCCTCAAACATTTTATTTTACTCATGAGCACAAGAAATAAACAATTTGACTTTGTGCTTTCCAGGTATATTCATTTCAAACAAGTTGAAACGCTACAGCTAGAGACCTTTGGAGACCTTCTGAAATTAGAGTGACTGTAAGTGTTGACTCCTTGCATGTCCTATGCTTCTGCTGTACATATTCTATTTATACAACATATCAACTGTCCTGTATATCATGGTATTTTGTTGTAAGTCTAAGAAGGATAGCCTGTACCTTTGTACTATAAAATAGAGGTACTATAAGATATCTCTAGTTTAAAACCAGTGGAGAAAAGATGAATAACCCAATTAGAAATAGGACAGAAAGATGAACAGCACTTCAAAAATGAGGTAAAGCCACTTTGAAAACTTATGGCAGAAACTATTATAATTGAACATACACATCCCCTATGACGTGTGAGTTCCACTTATAGATAGAACAGAAATTCACATGTATGTGTACCAGAAGATGTGTTCTTGAGTGTTTATGGTAATATCACTTCTAATAGCTCCACCCTGGAAACTACCCAAGCATCCAACAATAAAAGAAAAGAGAAGTAAGTTGTCGTATACCCATAGAATATTACACAATAACATAGATGAAACTCAGAAACATTTTGAGAAACAAACAAAACCCAAACACTGAAAATTGCATAGCTTGATTTTGTTTTTAGAAGAAAATGAAAAACAAATAGCAGAAATACATGTAATATTTAGAAGGCAGACAGTGTTTACCTCTGGAGGGAAGGAGGGGGCAGAATGGCAGAAGGGAGCTTCTGCAGTCTTAGCAATGTTTTGTCTTTTTTTCTCCCCTTGGGTTATAATTACATAGCTGTCTTCACTTTGGGAAAAATAATTGTGCTCTATATAATGATGTGTGCACTTTTCAAGCTAAATGTTATATTTCAATAAAAATTTACTAAATACCAATAACAAACCAAGTGAACACTTGGACAGGCTCCTTTGGTTTTCTCTTTTATCAGATGAAGATACTCTGCTATTTCATTTCCTCTAATACTTTATATTAACAAATTTATTGTGTCTTTAGCTGAAGATATGGTACTTTATTCTGATTTAAAAAGAAAATGCAGAATTACATAGCCAAACTTAATTAGGAATCGATTTCCTAAAATGAACCTGAATAAGGAGTTTATAGGTTTCTAAAAATATGCCCTTTAATACTAATATACAAACAAGACCAGTAAAATTAAATGATAAAGAAAGCTAGTCAGCCACTTTCCCATACTATCACTGAGATAGTAATCTAGGAAATAAATAAATAAATAATAATAATTATAATTATAATATTTCCCCATTTTATAGAAAAGAGACAGAGGCTTAGGGGGATATTAGCTTGAAATCAATTCTAGAAATAACAATTAGCAATAATATCAGATTTGGGAGCCATAATACTATGTATGACATCAACTAATATTGAAATAATATGAATTTGGCTATTTTGTCACCATCTGTATAAACACAAAAAAATTTTGAGGATGAGTTTTCAATATTTACATACCTAGCTTCAAAATCTGTGATGATGGAAATGTGCTTTTCTCTTGATTGGTTTTGCCTGTTAAGCAATTAATTCTGGTCTACTTGGCTTGAAAATAGATAACATCTTTCAATCTCTGATTATTGATGCAGTTTCCAGTCTTTTAAATATGTTAAGAGAATGAACAGCAGCCTTTTTAATGTTTCACATTGAACCACATTAGTTGTAAAATAATGAAACAAACTTGTAGCCTAGAAATAAACATTTATAAATTGTCCAAATTATATGGCGTTTCCCAAGGTTCAGCTGTGATATACTATAAACTTTCTCCATTATGAAATTCCACTCCAGTATTCCCTGACATATAGAAATGGGTTAGGGCTTGTAGTGGGAAATTAGAATTATGTGTAACTTCCATCTGTGCATCCATCTTAACCTAACTGTTCACTATTCCTTCTCTAGTCATTGCTTTTGAGCTTGACAAATTGGATGGGGCAGGGAAAGATGAGTATAAGGAATCAAAACAGAAAAGATCAGGGGAAAACTTATATGTACTGAGATGTGAATTAAATTTCCAAGACTATAAAAAATCTTGCTTACTCCTCTTTACCTTAACCCCAACAGATAAAATAATTAAAATAAAGCTAAAAACATGGCATTGATTTTTTTAAACAAATGATCAGATGATCTTACTTAATTTTGAGTCAGGGACACTACTTGTGAGGTCATGTCATTGAGAGGCTGGATATTGCTAATTGTTAATATTTTCTGCACATAATTTGACTATGCTCATTTCCTCCAGTCTCAAAAAAATAAATGGCATGAAACTTTCCTATGTTTTGCAGAGACTATTGTTTTGTCCTCTCTTCATACATATGCTCTTTGTTGAATATGCATTCAGTGGTGCTAGTGACCAAACAGTCCCTAGCTGGTGATTTCTCTAATCATAATTTATCTAGTCATAGTAGGAGGAAGTGGTATGTCCAAGGCAGCACTGAAGGAGCTCAAACCAGTACAAGGCTGCCCAGGTAAAAGGAGGAGGAGAAGTACTGTCGCCTTGGTCTTCCCTGTCTCCCTATACCCTCCATTGTCTCCCAGTGGAAACTAACCCAAAAAAGGAAGCCATGGGCCACAGAGCCTGGGAAATGTGCTTCTCTGTGATCCTGCTCATGGCAGAGGACATAGGCATGAATTTGAGAGGGAAGAGACAGACATTTGGCTGAGCCAGCAACCCCAGCAGCACCAAATGGGACTATACTTTATCAGAACTATGGCTGGCCAGTAAACTGAAGTACACAGACCTCCACAGGATCCAGTTAATCATAATTCATTTACAAGCTTCTGCAGTCATATATTTTTATTGTTCCATTCTTTTTGGTGAATACATTGTCTATTTACTTTGATTTCTTATGTATTTAAAGGTTTATTTTTTTCTGAATTTCTCTTTAGCATTTGTAATCTCTAAATAAAACAAAAAATTCAAAATATGAGAAAATACTAATATAGTGATAGATACATACATGTAAATCTTTAACACAAATGCTTGCTTAAATGACACTCTTCTTTGTATTTGACCTTTCTCATTGAAATACTTTAAAAATTGTATTTGGATTTACAATTAAGTAAAAACAAAATTGTTCCCAAAACTCATATTACTGTGTTGTGATTTAAAGTTATCTTTTTTTTCTTCAGATTTTTGCATAACAACAAATTATCTAAAATCCCAGCTGGGAGCTTTACTCATCTGGATTCATTAAAGAGACTGTAAGCAAATGCAAAAACACAAAAACCTTATGAATTCTCTAAAATAAGTAAATTCCAAGTAGTGACCTGCCTGTGTCTCCTTTTGATGTCAAAGATCACGGTAGTTCTAGCGTGTTAGGGAGAAAATGGTTTTGTTAACTGTGGAGTGATACAGGACACTCCGATACAGGACAATACTGAGCTTTCATGTATTCTCTTAGAAGTGACATTCAAAAGGAATATTGAAGATAGAAGTGCTCCTCGGTTCTCAGAATTTTCCTGCTGGGCAAATCTAAAGACTCACAAGATTTTCCTTTCCTTTAACTTCTATTAAAAAAAAAATCTGAGATGTTCCAAAGAAACTCCTCTGGCCAGGCTTCAGAAGTTTTCCCTTGTCACAAATTATATTGTTACCAGTACAGTTCATTTTCTTCTACATTAAATGAAACATAACTAAAATCCCAATCCCAATCCTCTCATAATCTCTATTTGCCTCAGTTTTCTGTGTGTGTGAATCACTCTCCTATACTCTCATCTGTCTCTTCACCCTGATCTGTGTGTATACATCTGCCTTGTTGATGTTTTTCTTTTTTGTTATTTTTCCCTTAGTACACACAGATATAAGTTCCAGTTGCTAGGTAAAGGTCGAACGTTTGCTTTTCAATGCTGATTGGAGAGCACACAGTGGGTAAATCAGAAAGGTGTATCTCATCTGTTCTTGAGGCCACTTTGTCGGTATTGCCTTTCTGAGGTGTGCCCAGGCCTGTGAGCAAGGGAATGTTAAACTTAAATAAAAATCAGAATATTGAAATAAATAAATTTGTGTTCAATTGGTGCCTGGAAATGATGCTTAGAATTTTTGCATTTAAAAGATCATGAATAATCAAGAAGACAATTGATCTAGCTAATTTATTTTTATTTTCAAGTTTATATTCCCTATTTACTTGGCAATTCTTGCAGCAGATACACATGATGCTGCCACACAGTATTTTCTCTTATGGCTTTGCTCTTTGATTATACTCAAACCCACAAAGTCTTTGCTTAATTATTCTTTTTCTGCCAAAGTTTTTCTACTCATTGCTAGAACTGGTTGCACTGCAGCAATTTGAAATAATGCACACATCCATTCTTGCTTTTTAAAAAACTAGACTTTAATTTGTAGAGTACTTTTAGGTTCACAGAGAAATTGCGCAGAAAATATTGAAATCTCTCATATACCCTCTGCCCCCACACATGCACAGCCTCACCATCTATAAACATTCCCCACCAGAGTAGCGCATTTGTTACATTGATGAACCTACGTTAATGCATCATCATCCAAATTCCTCACTCTTGGTGTTGTACATTCTATGGTTTTGTACAAATGTACAATGACATGTATCCATCATTATAGTACCATACAGAGTGTTTTAGCTGCCCTAAAAATCCTCTGTGCTCCACTTATTCATCCTTTCCTTCCCCCTAATCCCTGGCAACCACTGATCTTTTTACTGTCTCCAAAGTTTTACCTCTTCCAGAGTGTCATATAGTTGGAATTATGTAATATGTATTCCTTTTAGATTAGCTTCTTTCACTTAGCAATATGCATTTAAGTTTCCTACATGTCTTTCATGGCTTGATAGCTCTTTTTTTTAACCACTGAATAATATTCCATTGTCTGAATGTGCCAAATTTTATCCATTTACCTCCAAAAGACATCTTATTTGCTTCCAAGTTTTGGCAATTATAAATAAAACTGCTATAAACATCCAAGTACAGGTTTTTGAATGGACATAAATTTCAACTCCTTTGGGTGAACACCAATGAGCATGATTAATGGGTGGTATGGTAAGATCACATTTATTTTTGTAAGATACCACCAAACTGTCTTCCAAAGTGGCTGTACCATTTTGCATTCTCACTAGCAATAGGTGAGAGTTGCTGTTGCTCCACGTCCTCACCAGCACTTGGTGGTGTCAGTGTTCCTGATTTGGGCCCCTTTAATAGGTGTGCAGTAGGTATCTCATTGGTTTTTTTTTAAACAATATTGTTTTTTAAATAATATCTGGGAGATGAGAAATGCCAAGACATTTTGTAACAGGGTCATGGGATCCTTCATTTTGGTAGTGGAAGGAATGCTGTGTATTATTTTCACTTGCCCTCTTTCTCTTTTGTTGGATTTGCATTGTCTTTATATATTTGCAATTATTCCAATTAAGTATTTCTTTTCTATATAGATTTATGTGGGAATCATTCTTGGTTTCTAAGACTATCAAAAAGTTCTTGAAATGATAAATCTCTTAGGGTTTTTTTTCTAATCTCTTTCTGTTATTCTTTCTTGTTGCATTTTAATAGCAACTTTCCTGTTCCAACCACTTACATTTAATGAAATGGCATTCATTACATTGCTGGAACACACACAGAAATAAATACTAATAAAGACAGATTAAAGAGACCCTACTTACAGTGATATACCAGTATGTATCTTATATGCACGTACAGTACTATGTTTATTTCAAATGTTTTAAGTCACTTTTTAGATAATTTTGTTAGTATGTTATGTTGATAAAATATGTATTTTATGAATGGGAAACTGACATACAGACAATTTCATCAAACTGCTGCAGGGCCTATGAGATCCTGAGGTTTGAGACAGTGGGCATCGTCATGTAATTATTCCAAATTTGTGCCTATCCAGGCTATAATTTTGATGAGAAAATCAGAATATGGGAAAGTGACTGAGGGCTAATAAGTTGCATCTACTATCAAATAAAGATCATCTTCAGCATCTTCAGAGAAAGCTCTGTGAATCACACTTGCTGTGTCACTACTGTATTTAGTGTGTGACAGTTGATATTGGCTTCTCCATCTGTATGACATAACTTTTTAAACCAAATAGCTCACTGACAAGGAGTGGGTCTGAGCTGCAACACTGGAGCAGAGGGGAGCAGAGCTGTCTTGTCAGTGTAGAGCAGAGCAGAATTGCAACAGTGGGCTGCCACAGCCCAGGGATTACATAACAGCTGTGCTGTTCCACAGCTGTGTGTATCATAATTGAGCTGTAGCATAGCCATGCTATATCATAGCTATCACAACTGACCTGTCTACACTGCATAAAGTCTCCCCATTCACCACACCCCAAATTGGGGACCCCATGTTGGCATTGAATTGGGGGAGACAACCTTTGGTTGACAACTCCTTTATCATTATGTAATACTCTTCTTTGTGTCCTTTTACAGTCTTAATTTTAATGTCTGTTTTGTCTGATATAAGCATTGCTACCCAGGATTTTTTCATTTGTATTTCCATGAAATATCTTTTACCACTCCTTGACACTCAGTCTTGTGTGTGTGTTTCAATCTGAAGTGAGTCTCTTATAGGCAGCATATAGATGGGTCTTGCTTTTTTGTTTGTTTTTACTAGTTTCAGGTGTACAAAACAATGTAATAGTTAGACATTTATGCCCCTCACAAAGTGATAACTCCCCTCCCCCAATATACTACCACTCTGACATTATATATAGCTGTTATAATTCCACTGACTCTATTCCCTATGCTGTACTCCACATTCTGTGAATATATATATAAATATATAGTTGACATTCATTATTATTAAACTTCAGCTTCAAGTGTACACTGCAGGTGATCAGGCATCTACACTGTCCATTAAGTGGTCTCCCTAAAGCAAATGTACCCATTTGACACCCTACAAAATCTTTACAACATTATTGATTATATTCCCCAAACTGTCTTTTGTATCCCTGTAGCAATCTTGTGTTTACCAATTTGTACTTTTTAATCCCCTCACCTTCTGCCTCATGCCCACCTTTCTCCCATTTAGCAACGCTCACTTTTTTCTCTATATCTCTGAGACTATTTCTGATAAGTTTGTTCATTTATTCTATTCTTTAGATTCCACATATAAATGAGATCATATGGTATTTGCCTTTCTCAGTCTGACTTATTTCACGTAGCATAATGTTCTCTATGTCCATCCATATCCTTGCAAATGATAAGATTCCATTCTTCTTTATGGCTGAGTAATACTCTGTTGTATAAATGTACCACAGTTTCTTAATGCAGTTGTCTACCAATGGGCATGTCGGTTGTTTCCAAGTCTTGGCTATTGTAAATAACACTGCAATAAACATAAGGGTGCATATATTTTTTCAAATTAGCATCTTGGGTTCCTCTCGATAGACAGCTAAGATTGGAATTGCTGGATCATAAAGAAGTTTCATTTCCAGTTTTTGAGATATCGTCATACTGATTTCCATAGTGCTGCACCAATCTACAACCCCACCAACAGTGCACCAGGGTTCTCTTTTCTCCACAACCTCACCAGCACTTGTTGTTTGTTGTATTGATGATAGCTATTCTGACCGGAGTGAGGTGGTATCTCATTGTGGTTTTTATTTGCATTTCTCTAATGATTAGTGAGGTTGAGCATTTTTTTCATGCCTGTTGGCCATCTGTATGTCCTCTTTAGAGAAATGTTTCTTCATGTCCTTTGCCCATTTATAATTCTGTTGTTTGGGGTCTTTTTGGTGTTGAGTTGAATGAGTGTTTTATAAATTTTGGATATTAACCCCTTATCAGATATATCTTTGACAAATATCTTCTCCCATTCAGTAGGCTGTATATTTATTGATGGTTTCCTTTGCAGTGAAAAAATGTTTAAGTTTGTTGTAATCCCAAAAGTTTATTTTTTGTTTTACTTCCCTTGCCTGAAGGGATATATCAATAAAAATATTACTCAGAGTAATGTCTGTAAATTTACTCGTTATATTTTTTTCTGGGAGATTTATGGTTTCAGGTCTTACATTAAAGTCTTTACTCCGTTTTTGAATTTGTTCTGATATATGGCATAAGGAGGTGGTCCAGTTTCATTTTTTTGCATATGTCAGTTCAATTTTTCCTGCACCATTTATTAAATAAACTATCATTATCCCAATATAAATTCTTGCTTCCATTGTCATAAATTAAATGACCATATAGGAATGGATTTATTTCTGTGCTCTTTATTCTGTTTCATTGATCTATGTGTCTGTTTTTATGCCAGTATCATACTGTTGATTACTATAACCTTGTAGTATGATTGGACGACAGGTAGCATGACACCTCCTACTTTGTTCTTATTTCTTAAGATTGCTGTGCCTATTCAGGGTCTTTTATGGTTCCATATAAATTTTAGGATTATATGTTCTATTTCTGAGAAAAAAAGTCCTTGGTAGTTTGATAGGAATTGCACTGAATCTATATATTGCCTTCGGTAGTATTGACATTTTAACTATATTAATTCTTCCTATCCATGGACATGGTATGTATTTCCATTTATTTGTGTCTTCTTTGATTTCTCTCTTCAACATCTTATAATTTTCTGAGTACAGGTTTTTTACTTCTTTGGTTAAATTTATTCCTAGGTATTTTATTTTTTTTGAAGCAATTGTAAATGGGGTTGATTCCTTGATTTCTTCTTCTGATACTTTATTATTGGTGTACACAAATGCAACTGAATCCTGAATATTAATTTTGTATCCTGCTAGCTTACTAAAATCACTTATCAGGTCTAATAATTTTTTTGTGGACTCTTTGGGATTCTTTATACATAGTGTCATGTCATCTGCATATAATGACAATTTTACCTCCTTCTTTCGAATTTGAATGCCTTTTATTTCATTTTCTTGTCTGATTGCTGTGGCTAGAACTTTCAGAACTATGTTGAACAGAAGTGGTGAAAGTGGGCAGCCTTGTCTTGTTCCTGATCTTAAGGGGAAAGGTTTTAACCTTCCCCTGTTGAGTATGATGTTTGCTGTGGGCTTATCATACACGGCCTTTATTATGTTGACATATGCTCCCTCTATTCCCACTTTGCTAAGAGTTTTTATCATAACTGGTTGCTGGATTTTATCAAATGCTTATTCTGCATCCATTGATATGATCATATGATTTTATTTTTCATTTTGTTAATGTGGTGCATCACAGTAATTCACTTGCGGATATTGAACCAACCTTGCAAACCAAGAATGAATCCCACTTGATCGTGGTGTATGATCTTTTTAATGTGATGTTGAATTCGGTTTGCTAGTATTTTGTTGAGGATTTTTGCATTTATGTTCATTATGGATATCGGCCTATCGCTTTCTTTTTTGTAATGTCTTTCTGATTTTGGGATCAGAATAATAGTGATCTCATAAAATGGCTTGGGAGCCTTCCCTCCTTCTGTATTTCTTGGAATAGTTTTAGTAGAATATGTATTAATTCTTTTTTTCAATGTTTTTAAAAATTCACCTGTGAAGCCATCAGGTCCAGGACTTTTGTTTGTTGGGAGCTTGTTGATTACTGATTCAATTTCTTTGGTAGTAATCAGTCTGTTCAGAGTTTATGTTCTTTCTTGATTCAGTCTTGGAAGATGGTATGCTTCTAGAAATTTATCCTTTTCTTCCAGATTCTCTAATTTGTTGGCATATAGTTGCTCACAGTATTTTCTTAAAATTTTCTGTACTTTTGTGGTATCTTTTGTCACTTCTCTTTCATTCCTGATTTTTAAAATTTGTGTCCTCTCTCTGTTTTTTTTAGGTGAGTCTGGCTAATGGCTTGTCTATTTCTTTTATTTTTTCAAATAAACGGCTATTGGTTTCATTGATCTTTTGTATTGTTTTTGTTTGTTTGTTTGTTTTGTTTGGTCTCTATTTTATTTACTTCTGCTCTAATCTTTATTAGTTCCTTCCTTGTATGCCCTTTGGACTTCTTTTGCTGTTCTTTTTCCAGTTCCCTTAGGTGTAAAGATAGCCTGTTGATTTGAGATTTTTCTTGTTTCTTTAGATAGGCCTGCATTGCTATGAATTTCCCTCTTAGGGCTGCTTTTGCTGTTCAGATTTTGGGTTATTGTGTTTTCATTTTCATTTGTCTAGAGGCATCTTTTGAATTCTTCATTGATGTCATTATTGACCTACTCACTATTTAGTAACATGTTATTCAGCCTCCATGTGCACTTGAGAAGAATATGGATTCTGTTGCTTGGGGGTGAAATGCTTTAAAAGTATCAATTAAATCCAACTGGTCTAAAGTGTCATTTAAGGTCACTGTTTTCATGTTGATCTTCTGTCTGGAGGATCTGTCCATTGGTGACAACGGGTGTTGAAATCCCCTATGATGATAGTGTTACTATTGATCTCTGACTTTATGTTGGTTATAAACTGTTTTATATATTGAGGAGCTTCTATGTTGGGTGCATAGATATTTACTAGGGTTATGTCCTTTTGTTGGTTTGATCCCTTTATTATTATGTAGTGCTGTTTTTTGTCTTTCATTGTAGTCTTCATTTTAAAGTCTATTTTGTCCAAAGTAAGTATTGCTACTCCTGATTTTTTCTCATTTCCATTTGAGTGAAATGTCTTATTCTATCCCTTTATTTTCAGTCTGTGTGTGTCTTTTGATCTGAGATGAGTCTCTTGTAAACAGCATAGGCATGGGTCCTGGTTTTTTATCCACTCAGCCACCCTATGCCTTTTGAGTGGAGCATTTAGTCCATTCACATTTAAAGTGGCTATTGAAAGGTACATATTTATTGCCATTTTGTTATTCATATTTCTGGTCTTCCTTTGTTAGTTTGTTTTCCCCTTTCTTCTGTTTTAAAGAAGCCCTTTTAACTTTTACTGCAATTCTAGTTTGGTTGTCATGAAGTCCTTTAGCTTATTCTTTTTTGGGAAGCTGTTTTATCTCTCCTTAAATTTTAGGTGATAGCCTTGCTTGGTAGAGCAATTTTCCCTGTAGGCCTTTGTTTTTCATCACTTTGAATATTTTCTGCCACTCCCTTCTAGCCTGCAGAGTTTCTGTAGAAAAGTCAGCTGATAGTCTTACAGGAGTTCCTTTTTATGTAACCCATTGTCTTCCTCTTGCTGCTTTTAGGATTCTCTGTCTTTAACCTTTGCCATTTTAACTATAATTTGTCTTGGTGTTGGCCTCTTTCAGTTCAGCTTGTTTGGAAGTCTGCACTTCCTGGGCTTATATGTCAATTTTCTTCACCAGGGTAGGGAAGTTTTTGGTTATTATTTCTTCAAATATGTTCTTGATCCCTTGCTCCTTCTTTTCTCCTTCTGGTATTCCTATGATGTGAATGTTGTTGTGCTTGATGTTGCTCCAAAGGTCTCTTAAACTATTTTCTTTGTTTTTTATTCTTTTTTCTTGTTGTTGTTCTGATTGGGTAATTTCTGCTATCTTGTCTCCTTTATCGCTGATCCAATCCTCTGCTTTATAAAATATACTGGTGATTCCTTCAAGTGTGTTCTTCATTTCAGTTATTGTATTCTTTAGTTCTTACTAGTTTTTTTTATGATTTCTCTATCCTTCTTTATGTCCTCACTAAGTTCCTTAAACATTCTTATCATCAGTGTTCTAAACTCTGTCTCTGATAGGTTGAATACCTCTGTTTCATTTAGTTCCATTTCTAGAAGTTCTTCTGATCTTTTATTTGGGACATGTTTCTTTGTTTCCTCATTCTGGCTGTTGCTCTGTGATTGCTTTGATATACTAGGTAAATCACTTATGTCTCTCAGTTGTTGCTAGGTGGTCTTATGTAGTGTGTATCCTTTATATTCATATTGTACAGTCTCCCTGTTCTCCTGTCCCATGTGTTCCAGAGGTGTCACTGTTGAAGTTGATCTGTAATTGCTTTTGGCTTATTAGAGGGTGGGATTGACTCTCAGGCTGATTAGCTGGGAGAATTAGCTCTGTTCACACTGTATGTGCTGCTGTGTGGAGGTTGATCCCCCTAGAAGAGACTTGGCCACTGTGGGTTCTTGTGCCTGTGGAAAAAATTTTTTGAGAGTGCCACTTGTAGGTTCAACCAGGTAATACTCTGTTTTGGTTTGACACTGGCCTCTGGGTGTATTGGTTCTGGTGTCTCTTGGGTGGGGCTCCCACTTAGAGCCACTTCAGCCCTGTCTGTTAATGACCCATGGCTACCTAATAGGTGTTTCAAGGCTGTATGTTGTTGGCTACTGCCTGTGCTGGACTTGGGGTCATGTGGGGATGGTCTCTGTGTGAACTGTGGCTGGATGGCACAATGTTGGTCCTGAGGCAATTTAGGAAAAGGCCCAGGGCCCTCTAGGCCTGTTGCCAACTGTCAGTTGCCTGTAAGGCCCAACAATTGAAAAAGGCTCTTTGGGGCATGTGTATGGCTATTTGACCTGGTGTTTAGGGTGCCCACGGCAATGTGGCATTAGCTAGGCAGGATGGCATTCAAGTGATTTACGAGATGTGATTGGTGATTTTTAAGATGTTAATGCAGATTCAGGTCTTATGCCAATACCTGGCGTGTGACCCCCTTGTACAGCATCCCATGGGCACTACAGCCAGCCTCCACCTCACACTCACAAATTCCTGAAAGTTGCTGCTGAGTGGCTGTGGTGCAGGTTTGTGGTCACTGGATCCAACCAAGATGACCCCAGAGTTCTGTGGACCACCTACTGTTGTACAAAACCTGTAAC
Organism: Hipposideros armiger; assembly: GCF_001890085.2. Taxonomy (NCBI): domain Eukaryota; kingdom Metazoa; phylum Chordata; class Mammalia; order Chiroptera; family Hipposideridae; genus Hipposideros; species Hipposideros armiger. Next base: position 384,192 of record NW_017732248.1, on the reverse strand, counting down.
ACAGTTTGTGGGGGAGGGCAGTCACCCAGGCACCCAGAGTGACCCTGGTAATGCAGCTGTAGGTGAGCGAGGTGGTGTGACAGGCTGTGGCCAGTGGTTTCTACAAATTCAGTGTAGTCTCAGCTCATTGACCAGTGCTAGGCCCACTTTCATTTCATAAAACAAAAACAAAGCAAGGCAACCCAACAACATCAAAAAACAAATACACACCCACAAACATGATAAGCAATGATCATACAAGAGAAACCAAAATATACAGAACAGACAAAAACACAAACACAAAGCAGCAGAACAAGACAGAAAAACAGTAACCAAAGCAATAACCCAACAAACAAACAGAAGAAACAACAACAACAACAGGGAAACAGAGGAAAGAAAAAGAACAAAGAGGTGAAAGAGAAATAAAAGAAAAAAGAAAAAAAGAAGAGGGAAAAGAGAGGCTCTCAGTCCTCTTTAATCTGGAGACCACTTGGTCAGCAATAGAGTCTCTGGGTGACTCAGCACCAGCTGTGTTGGGGGAAGGGCCCAAAGTCTCGAGATCCAGCCTCTCTTTTAGGCGTGCAGTGAGCTTTCTGCAATTAGTTGCCATGAGTTCTGGGGCCGTGCTCACCATCAAACATCCCCACAGGTTGTTGTGAGCTGTCTGCTGCTGCAAAAACCCTCTGTGATCTGTGGAGGTGGGACCAGGCACCAGGGTCCAGGGTGCCCTTGCCAACTCAGCTCTAGGTGGGCAGGGCAGGCCCTCAAAGCACCATGAGGTGTGGTCAGTGGCCCCCGAGCTAGAGCAGCGTGAGCTCTTGCACCAGAAACCAGCCTGCACTAATATGCCACAAATGTGCTAGCCAGATTGGGCTTGATTGGGCCAGTGAGCAGCTCCTGGTCCAACACTCCCAGGAAAACTCCCAGTCTCTGCCTGCCCCAGTCAGCAGCTCGCGGATCAGTCAGAGCAGCCTGACAGTCAGGCCTCTCCCTGGCGCCACTGCACAAGCTGTGCACAGCACAGGGACACAAGGCAGCATATGCATGCATCCGTGTCTCAACCAGCGGTCTGCCAGAGCTGGAGCCTGCCAGACAGTCAGGCACTACTCCGGCTATGCAACACAAGCAGTGGGGAGAGCGGGGACCCAAGGCAACATGACTGCGCAATCACACATGCCTGCGCTGAAACCAGTGTGGTCCCCAACCTGACCATCTTTGGGAGGCCCCAACCCTGAAAAAATGGTGTCCTCCTGTACACTGCTCATGTACAAGCTCCACACAGGGGGAACAATGGTCCCAAAACCTCCAGCTCTTATGCCAAAGGCATTCAGTTCAGTCCTTCCTTGCAGGCTCCTGGGCCTGTGCTCACGGAGCTACTCCCCCTGTCAGGGACCAGGTGAGTGCTCACCAGCGAGGGAGTCTGTGTGCTGGCTCCACAGGATGGCGACTGGTTCTCTAGCCACCCACCACCCCACTGGGTTGAGCAAAGAGTGTCCTCAATGATGTCTACTGACAAATATCATGGAATTCCCCTGCCTGGCAAAGTAACTCTGGGCTAGGGAGCCCAGCGTGGGGCCAGAGGGTTGCTTCCCCAAAAGGAGAAGCCTCTCCACCACTGAGGTGTCCCTCACAGGGTTCACACTCTCTCTGTAGGCCTGGAATCAGCTCGCCTCATGTCTCCGTCCCTCCTACTGATCTCAACGTGGCCTCTTCTTGAAATCCTTAGTTTAGAGGTTCTGTTCATATAGTGTTCAGATGACTTCCCAGGTTGAATGTTATGTAAATTATTTGTAATTTTGGTGTGATCTTGGGAGGCAGTTGGCACAGTGCTCATCTATTCTGCCATCTTAGTTCCTCTAATGTATTTTTCATTTCTATTATTTTCTTCATCTCTGATTTTTTTTAAATTATGTTTTCTAACTCTATGTTGTTGAAGTTCTCTCTGAATTCCTCTATTGTACACTCAAGTTTGTTGGGCATCCTTGTGGCCATTTCTTTGAATTCTTTATCAGGCAAATCACCTAATTCTGTTTTATTAGATATTTTTCTTGTTTCTTCATTTGGATTATATTCTTCTATCTTCCCATTTTGTTTGACTTTGCTTGTTTCTATGATTTTGATGGACTAGCTATCTTCCCCAATCTTGAAAGAGTGGTCTTGTGTAGAAGTGGACTCTGGGTAGATTGCATGCTGGGTGGCTTTGATAGGCTGGTTTGAATTGGGGCATGTATGTGTGGTGCCTGGGGTGCTGCTTGGCCATTAGGAGTAGGTTTGGGGTGGGGCAGCCAGGTGTGCATTTGCCTGCAGTAGCTCCCTGTTGTTCTAGTAATCCAAGGCCAGACCAGAATAATTGTGAGCAGCCTGATGTTTGTATGTGCCTTGCTGGTCCAGGTGGGGCAGTCCTGAGGCTTCATGCTACAGAGCCCTGCTAATTCTGCTCTTGATCTGATGAAGGGCTGCCTGGTGTGTGCATAAGAGGCACACCCTGTTGTTTTTATCAACTGTTGCTGGTCTGGGTTGAGGAGCCCTGTCTGCAAGTGTGCTACATCTCTTCCCTGGTTCCCTTTACTCTGGGCCTGGCCTCCTGCTATGTGCAAGTGAGGCATGCTTTGATTAACTGCTTCAGGTGTCAGGTCTGCACTGGACTGCCCTGTGGGCATGAGCACTGTGGTACCTGGTCAATTCCTTCTCACTCTGAGTGAGGCTGCCCCGCATGCTGAGAGATATGAATCCATGATGGTTCTGCTTTTACTTATGGTGGGGAAGCACAGTAGGTGAATGAATCAGTGGCTTGGTGAGGGCAAGCCTCAGCTGCCTGTTGGACCCACTGGATCTAGCTTCAGATAAGGAGGGCCTATGCACATCTGCTATGGTGTCCTCTTGTTCTTGCTGGAGCTAGCTGAAGGAGTGGTAGCTGGATATGTGCTACTGTGACCTTGCAGGTCCATCAGAACACCTGGTTAGAGTTCCTGTCCCCACTATCCCAGTGCAGGGGAAACACAAACAATGGTGCTCACGAGCTCCTCCAATCCTGGTGGGTTCTCTCAAATTCTGAAGAGATCTCACAGTTCCCTAATCTTCTCATGACCTCTCTCTCTTTCTCTTCTTTCTTGTGCAGAAGCTGTTCAGTTGTCCTTCAGTTGTCTGTCAGGAAGAATTACTCTAAATGTAGGAGCGCATTCAGTGTTTTCATGGAAGGTGGCAAGCTCCACGTCCTCTTATACCACAATCTTGGAACTGCCTACCAGTTTGAAACCTTGATGGAAATGGTAAATGTATAAAATCTGTACCACTAAGTAACCTTTTAATGAGTATGAGATTTTCCATCTTATTTTAACAATTTAATGCTGCTAAATATAGCTATGGTTTTCAGTGTAATACAATTTAAATACAGTATAACTTAAACTTATGAACTGAGCTTCTACAATATATTTCATGAAGTCATCAGGCAATAAATCTTTCTTAAATGTATTACAAATATATAGTTTTCTGGAAGTATTCTTAATTCTAAATCTAGGGAAGGTCATGATATTTTTTATTTCAGAAAAAAATATTACTGTTCCAGTAAATTGATAGTGATACAAACTCCTAAATTTAAACAGCTAGGTGATATTTAATTTTATATGTAAATTGATTTTTTAAATTCCTTTGCTTGCTTATGTGTTTTCATAAAATTTCTTAGGACTTTTGATACAAGTTATCAAAAATTAGAGCATTTTTTGTGTGCTAAAGTCACATAAAGCATTACTTATTACAATGAGATTTAAACAACATAACCCTCCCTATCATAAATATCTTCATATTATCCTTTTATCACTGGAGGTTTTGTTTGTATGTGTAGAGTGTGACCTGATTATAGACAGATTTGTAGATTTCATTTAGCTAATGCCCCCTTTAACCTTTGGGATGAATGAAAGAAAAAAATTATCATTTCTTTGCCCTTTACTACACATCTTTTGGCAAGAATGGAGGTATACACTATTAATTTCTTTGACTATCCATCAATTTCACTTCATGATAAAATATGCTAGAAAATATTAGGGAAAGATAAAACAGTAAATAATGTGTGCATTGATTAGGAAATAGCACAAAGAAATGTGGAAATGGTGTTTTCATTATAATGTGCAAGAGACAATTCCAGATGTGAACCTTTTTATTATTTTTTTTAAAGATTTTTTTATTGGGGAATTGGGGGATGGGAACAGTGCTGGGGAATTCGGAGAAGGGGAACAGAAAAGTTGCTGTCGTTTTGTTCTTCAGTCTAGTTGTGGAGGACATTGTTTCACTGGCCCAAGTTGGCACCATCATTGTGCTCTTCCCAAGTGAGGCAGATCAGTCACCGGCTTCTGGATGGCCACTCACGGCGGCTGCTGGCTACACATGGTAGCCCATGGCAACCCACTGCAGCAGTGGCTGCAGCCTACGCCATTGTCGGCGACTCACAGCAGTCCAGCTCCAGGTTAAGCTGTTGTTCAGCATCTTAGCTGTAGAGGGCAGCGTCTCTGGCCCTCATATGTGGGATCCAAACCCAGGCCCTCTGGCATCCCAAGCCAGTTCTTAACCAACGCTCCACTCGGCCGGCCCATGAGAACCTTTCTAAAAATGGCATTATTTGCAGTGATAGCTGGACCTTTGGTATAAGAAAAAATATTTTTAAGTCTTGCCTCTATCCTTTAGGGAAAATTTAAAACACAGGGGACACATGCCTATCCATACTGGTGTTAAGGAGGTTTAAAAGAGAAAATAGCAATTCATCTGCAGTAGTGGCATGAATCATACACAAGCATATTTATAGGCCTCCTTTGAACAATAAACCCTCTACTCTTCTTCTAAGTTATCTCTATGAAAATGTTAAAAACAAACCCCACCAAATAGAAATTCTCTGTTCTTTAACATTTAAAATAGCTGTAACATTTCAGTATGTATAGTTTTAATCTTAGTTTTCTGTAAAACAAATACTTGTTCATTTAATCTTACAAGTATTTATAATTAAATACTGTAGTGCCTGTTAAGTGGAAACCGCTTTTTGAGACTGAAAGTGCTTTCCAAAATATTGTTAATATGGAAGTGTATCTACTCTGTTCAAGATATGCAACCAGGTAAGCATTTATTTTAATCTGTTAATTGATAACCAGAAATCCTGGAGTCAAAAATGTGAGAGAAGGCAAATTAGAGGAAATTAAGTACTTTAATTATAAAGATTCAAAGTAGAAATTAATATTCACTGTTAACAGTTGTAATTCTTGCCTGTATGTCTAGGCATCTGGATTCCAATGCTCTGGTTTGTGACTGTGATATAACGTGGCTGGGGAACTTATTCAAGACTATGCCAGAAATGGCCAAACTCAGGCTGCTGCTACCTGTGAATATCCTGGAAGGTTTTAAAGTTGCTCCACTGCTTCAGTGACAATAGAGAAATTCAATTGGGGTATGTAATATTCTCTGTGCCTGTAAAAAAGAAATGTCCTTTGTTTGCCCTCTTTCTATACAGGTTTATTATAGAATATTGTATTTGAAAGAGCATATTATCAGAAAACATTTTTAAGGGGTGTGGTTAAAAGTATAGTCACTTTTCTTTTCATCATCAGTGTTTTTATTTAAGGACATTTTTTTTTCTTTATAAACTGCTAGACCTGAAAGAGTCATTGGGAACATTTAATCTAATTTTTACTATTTCAAAGAATAAATATTGAGAAAAATTGTTTTTCAGCAAAGTCACATGACACTGTCACCATAATTAAAATATTCTCTTATATGTCAATTTCACTTAGCACTAATAATAAAAAATCTAGGTGTCTCAACTTTAGTTCAAATAATTGCAAATATTCAAGGCTAGGAAAAACACTAAACAAATCCGCTAAATGGTTTCTTTCTCACATAAAATATGGTCACAAATATTATTTAATAAACACCTATTTTAATATATTTTTGTATATTTTAAAATAATACAAACTTTTAAATTTATTAAACATATGTTCATATTCACACAAATAAAGCTATCAGGCTATACCTAAAGAACAAATTTTGGCTTCTTAGGATATTATTTGATTCTCACAAGACTTTTAATATAAATAAAATAATATCTGTCTATTTACCTACTTATCTATTCCTATATGTAGCTTTAAGTAGAAATAAATTAATATAAATATATATGTGTGTGTGTCTGCATGCATGCACATGTATATGTGTATGTGTGATAATTAGACTCCTTAGGAATTTACTCAGATGATAGTTTACAGCAGATATTTGCTTTCTAATGACCCATTTACTAGAAGCTAATTTTTGAATTTTTCTAAACAAGTAATTTGAAATCAATTAATATAATTCGTTTCCATCCAGAGAAGAAAAATGACTTTGTCTTTATTTCCAAATAAATCTCAAATTTGTTCATACCTCCCATGCTTACTACCAACTTCTAGTTTATGACACAATTGAGTGTTTCCTGGAATACATTACATCTTAACTGACGTCCCAGTTTTCACTTTTCTCCCTCTCCAATCTATTACATTTGGGGATTCTTTTAAAAACACATACCTGATTACATCATTCTTTTGCTCTCTTTTATAGCTTCTCACCTCTTAAAATAAAACACAAAATCCTTAATGTGGTCAACACTTCATGCATGTTATAGTCCCAGCTGTTCTCTACAACCTCAATTCATTTTACTCTTCCCTTTACTTGGTGATGTTTAGCACTCATAATGTTCTTTCAGTGCCTAGACATTCTTAAGTTTATTTTCTCACTCAAGTACAGTCTACAAGCTGTTTATTCTTCCTATAATAGTCTTACACCTCTTCTTCTTTTAGTATCCCTCTTCCTTTTCTTAAATATCAATTACTTGGAAAGGTTTTATTTAATCCCCCTTCCTATGCACCTCCTCCTTATCAAACACACACTGAATCAGGTCTCTTTTTATAATCTATCAAATAATTTATTTTTTCATCTTAATATTTATCACAATATGTTATTATATATTTTTGTGTTTGTTTAATTTCAGTTGCTCCCATGAAACTCTAAACCCATGAGTACAGAAACTTTGTTTTGCTTCTTGCTTTATTAATAGTCTTAGCATTGTGGCTGGCACACCATAGATGTTGAATTATATTTTAAAATAAATATATAAGTGAATAAAACCATTTTTCTAAAAAGTGTAAAACCAAGATGTTGGTCATATGGATTTTTAATGAAGTAGAAAGATTACTAAAGATCTATATAATGTTCTCCAGACATATTAGGTATGGTTGTTAATGATTGAACATTTCTATTGATACACTTATAAAAGAAAAAGTTTTGTCATTTAGAAAGGTTTAAAGATAATTATGTGAAATTTGCTATAGAAAAGTGAAATTCCCTTTGTAAATTATTCTCTACAATTTAAATTCAATAATGTTACCGGATTCACTAAAGATGAATCTTTCCACTTCCCTATTAAAATAATTTAAATATTTCCATGTTTTACCATTCAATTATTATTTAAGAATGGGATCATTTATTTACAGTGATAAGAAATTTTGCTAAAACAGGTTTCAGGTCTAGACATATAAATTCTTATAAACTATATAAAGTGAGTAGTTAGATAGCTAACTTTCTAGGAAGGATGCCTGTAAAATTGAAAGCTCAATTTAACTACTTGGTTGAAATATTGACCCATAAAAGCACAGGGACATTTACTTAATTTACTTCATTGGTGATTCCTTTATGCAGTGAATATTTCAAACTTCTAAAGTTTATGTATAATGTCTACACTGGTACATGTATTACTGGATACATGCAATTTGATGTCTAAAATTTTATGTAGAAACACTTAAAACTACCTATAGCTCTTTCTCAACAATATCTTAGAATGCTACAATTCTGTATCTTTTAAAAATGTACTATTAATTGTTTGGTTACAAAGAATCCTTGAATTATTTTTGAGCCCCAAGATGTGGAGGTTACATCAGGAAATACTGTCTACTTCATTTGTGGGGCTGATGAAAACCTCAAACCTAAGATTATTTGGATATATAACAAGTAAATACTGAGCATGGTAATACATTGTAATTCTCTTTCTGATTTCAGTAATCCTGTCTTACTTCAACTCACTTACCTAGGGATGATAGTTTTAAAATTATCAGAAAATTTTGGAGATAAAATGTCTGTACCTTTTATTTTTTGAATTTCTCAAGGTATCTAGAGGACTTAAAATTGCTTATTTCAGACATCAATGATTATGAAACTGACTTAAATAAATTTATATTATTTTTAGAAGGAAATATTGGATTATAACAGGCTATTACATTTTGAAATCTGAATATAATTTAATATAAACCCCACCTTAATTATTTTAGGTTCAAACTGCTATTTTATGTTGTAACTTTCATATAATAAGTTAGTATAGGATTATGTAAGTAAATTGACAATAAATCATTTGCAATATTATTTAAAATATTAGTCATTTATTTTATTCTCATTGTACTATTTGATAAAATACAGAACTTGAGTCTAAAAGCCTATGAATGTAAAAGTAGTTAATAATTAATCTTTAAAAATTTAAAGTAAAGTTCTAAAAGAGGAATGCAAAGGTAACATAAAATCAAAAATAAAATGAGCTAGGGCCGGCCGAGTGGCGCAATGGTTAAGAACTCGCTTGGGATGCCAGAGGGCCCCGGTTCGGATCCCACATATGAGGGCCAGTGTCACTGCCCTCCACAGCTAAGATGCTGAACAACAGCTCAACCTGGAGCTGGGCTGCTGTGAGTCGCCGGCGACGGCGTGGGCTGCAGTCCCTGTGGCAGTGGATTGCCATGGGCTACCGTGTGTGGCCAGCAGCCAGCGTGAGCGGCCAGCAGCCGCAGTGAGCGGCCGTCCAGAAGCCGGCGACTGATCTGCCTCGCCAGAGAAGAGCGCAATGATGGTGCCAACTTGGGCCAGTGAAGCAACATCCTCCACAACTAGATTGAAGAACAAAAAACGACAGCAACTTGTCTGTTCCCCTTTCCCCAATTCCCCAGCACTGTTCCCATCCCCCCAATTCCCCAATTAAAAAAAATAAATAAATAAAATGAGCTATATACTTGATACAATTCAATGACTGTACTGTATTTGAACAATTATCATTTATTACATTATCAGTAACTAGCATTCCACTCTTGCACAAAATCTCATTGATCTTCTGTCATATGTATAATCAACTCTGTATCTTTATCCTTACACTTATAAGATATTCTAAGAGAGATTACAAATAGCTTCTGTGTTTTTTGTATATAATTTGGATTTCTAATTTAGTCAGCAACTCAGCACTTGTAAAATGTGGTTTAAATTCTTGCAAAAAAACAAACAAACAACAAACAAACAAAAAAAGCCCTTATAAGTGTAGGCTAAAAATAGCTTGGAAAGAAAGCAATTAGAAATACTATTAAATCTGGAATCTAGCCCAGGAGAAAAATTTCAATTGATAGAAGACTCTAATGATTTCCATCTGGAATTTGTTCAAGGGCACTTGAGAAACAGAAATTGATGCTTGTAATGTCTTAAAACTGCTTGGTCTGACTTTTTACAATTTAAATTCAGTCATCATGTGTTTAAGGTTATGGTACTAATATTTAGAAAGAGACAAGTGAAAAAATCATATTGCTTGATGGAACTTATGACATAGAAGTTTTAAATATAGTGACTAAAGAAGCTAAGATGAATTTTAAAGGAAACAAAAAAATTGAAAAGGAAGGAATAAAATAAAGGTTAATTATAGGTAGGAATATCTGTTAAAATATTAACCATTTCATATAGAAAAATTAAAAATAAAAAGGAATAATTTATGCTAGGAAATGCTTAACATCAAATTTTAACTTATTATTTGTTGTTGAGTATTTTATATGAAAAGATAATACAAGTAGTGAAAGTGCATGAAACATATAGTATAGCAAATAATTTGAAACAAACATCTGTTGAACATAAATCAGGCTAAAAGAAAAATACTGTCAATTCATTAGAAGCTACCTAGGTGTTGCTTTCTTAACATTATCCTATTCTTCTCCCCTGGAGATAACCTTTATCCTGACTTTAGCGTCCTCAGAGTAGTGGGTTAAGACCTGATTAGACACAAGTAATGGTAGAATTAGAAAATTAAAAGGTAGATTTGTTTAAATAAAGTAGATTTCAGATTCTTAAGAGACAGAGTCTATAATGAAAAGATACAGGATATATCCAGTAGGAAAGGTTAGAAATTAATAGCTGGAGGCAATGTTTGGAGAGGTAACAACTAGGAATTTTCCAGAAATGAAAATAATCTTGAGATTTCAGGTTAAGAAATGTATTGGTTCTCAAACAGGTTTTAAAAAGAAATCTAGGGCTGGCCAAGTGGCACGTTGGTTAGGAGTTGGCTTGGGATGCCAGCTCTGAGCAGCAGGGCCCCGGTTCGGATCCCACATCAGGGCCAGTGACACTGCACCCTCTACAGCTAAGATGGTGAACAACAGCTCAACCTGGAGCTGAGCTGCCGTGAGTCGCCATCGAGGACGTAGGCTGTAGTGGGGCTGGCTGGCAGTGGGAATGAGCTTTTGTGAGCTGCTGTGAGTCACTGTAAGTGGCTGTCCAATGGCTGGTGAGCAACTGCCTCACCCAGGAAGAGAGTAACGATAATACCAACATGGGCCAGTGAAGTGATGTCCTCCACATCTAGACTGAAGAACTAAAGGACAGCAACTTGCCTATTCCCCTTCCCCGGTTCCCCAACGCTGTTCCCCTCCACTAAATCCCCAATAAAATCTTAAAAAAAAGAAATCTATACCTGGTGCATTATAATCACAACATTGAAAGTCAGAGATAAAGTTTTTCATTCCAAGGTAACTTTCAGATTCCCTTCAAATGTGTAGCTTAAAATGACAGTTAACTTTACATCAGCTAAAAAGTATGAACTATATTTAGAGTGTTAAGGAAAAATTCTGGTTTTCTTAAATTTTATACCCACCTAAATTATCTGACAAGTAAAATAAAGGCACTTCAGACAAATAATTGAGCCAACCTTACTCAAGGATATTTGCTAAAAAACAAAACAATCAAACAAAGAGACAAAAACAACTACAAATGGATGTGCTTCAGTAAGTCAAAAATCTGATCTATAAGGAAGATGTGATATGTAAGAAGCAAAAGGAAACAAGTTTTTTTTCTAAACATGTTGATATAAGAATAAACTGAGACTATTAAATAAAGTATCAATCAAGTTTAAAGTAAGGGAGAAGTAAAATATTAGACAGACTAACAAAATAATTGTAAAGAAAAATGACATAATTAAACTATTTTCCATGACTCATTTTTGAAGTAGAAAGTCATGTTAACTTTGGATTTTGATAAGTCAAGAAGGCCTATTAAAACTTATTGTAAAAATAACTGACTCTGGATGGTGAACATACAATGTGATATATAGATGATGTATTACAGAATTGTACACCTGAAACCTATGTAATTTTACTAACCATTGTTACCCCAATAAATTTTAATTAAAAATAGAAAGCCATTCCAAAAAAATTATGGTAAAAATACTAACAAATAGAAAGAGAATATAGTTTCCATACTAGAAGAGAAAGAGAAAACAAACATAATATTTCATCATCAATAAATTAAAATACTTTAGTAAACACAATGAATGTACAGATTTAAATAGCATATTGAAAGACATTACAAGATTAGATTTTAAAATGTAAACAGAAATAGTCTCAGAGACACAGAGGAAAAACTGAGGGTTACTAGTTGGGAGAGGGTGGGATGAAGGAGAAGGGGAAGGGACGAGACAATGCAAATTGGTAACTACAATATGGCCTCAGGGATAGAAAAGACAGTCTGGGAAATACAATAAATAATGTTGTAAATATTTTTTAGGAGGCCAGTTGGACTCATGTCTTGTTAGGGAGACCACTGCATAGACAGTGTAGAGGCCTGACCACCACACTGTATTTCTGAAGCTGATGTTGAATAATATTGTATGCCAACTACAATTATATATACATCTAGACACGGAATGTGAGTAGAGTGTGGGAATGGGGTCAATGGAATTGTAATAGATAAGTATGATATTGGGGGTGGGAGGGCAGTAGATTGTGGAGGGGGGTTGTTTCTGTATGAGGGGTGAAAAGGATAACTATTGCATTGTTCTGTACACCTGAAATTAATAATAAAAAATAAAATAAAATAAAATGAAATAAAAATCCAGCTATGTGCTATTTATGAAGCGTATCTAAAACATGACACTGAGAGGTGGAAGCTAGATAAACAAACACATTTAATAACAAAGTTATACTAATCCAAATAAGGGTTATATAGAAATATTAATATCAACTATTGTAAAATCAATTTCAGGGCAAAAGTATAGTTGCATAAGATTCATAAATCTTTGTATATCTTACAAAATAGCAGCTAAACATAAAACAAAATTGAGAGAAATGGAAAGATGAATTGACACAACCAATTGTAGTGATAAATTTTAATACTGTTTTTTCTTAGAAAGAATAAGAACAAAATTTAATAAGAATATTTAAACAACATAAGAAGCCTGATTTCATTATATATATCGGGGGTGCCAAAAATATGTATATACATTTTAAAAGATGTTATCTATGCTCAAACAGTAGTTCACCATAATCAGATGTGTCTGGACACTGATGGTATCCACTTTGAGCACCTCTTGTAATTGCAGAAGTCAAACGTGACTTGTATTCATCTTTTATTATCAGTATATATTGGGTATTGCAATTAATACCCAATTTCTTTACTTTTTTGGCACCCTCTGTGTGTATATATATATTATATAATATTATATGTATTAGTATATCAACTATATAAGAAGCTTAATTATACTGTCTTTTCAAGTAACTATGAGACATTTACCCAAATTGAAACAAAATCTCAAGTCATGGCAAAGAACCAATTTCACAAAGACCTCTTGCTTTGAACATAATTTAATAAATTTAGAAAGCAAGCATCTGTCAGTGTAATTTTGGTGATTCTTTGGGCTATTAAGCATGAAAGTAAAGTGACTACCAGCACCTAGGAGTAATGTTCAAAATTAAATTTTAAATAAATGATTCACTAAATTCAAAGAGGAGGGAAAGCATACCAGCTGGAGGAATAAGTAAAGGCATAGAATGGAAATCAATAAAGATTGGATTCAGGGTGGAAGGTAGACCATGTTTTATGCAATAAAGTTTTTACCTAAATACTTTATTTAGAGAGTAATAGAAGAGATTTCAAATTACCTGGAAGGCCTTTAATATATAATCTTTAAATGTCACTAGAAGATGTTGAGTAAGAGAGTTACATGATGAAAGAAAATTTTAAACCCACAATACTTTTCTAATGTTGAGATTCTAGACCATAGAAATTGTATTAATTTTAAAGAAATTAAAACTGTGGCAAATATTATAGTTACAGTAGGTTACAACAAGCCTTATAATTACATTTTAACTTACAGTTAAATATATTTCATATAGAGGGCATTTTGAAATTTTGAGCATGGATGATAATATTCATCTTTAAATTTTTGGTAGTTAGCCACAGTTCCTAGTTCTTAGAAAGCATGTAAATGCTTCTTGCAATGAATTGTCTTTATTAAAGGTTATTCATACTTCTCCATTAAATCAAATGTGTTCTTTGGCACATTTTCAAGGCACAGAAAAAGCCTAAGTAAATTCCATCATGCAAACCTTTGTGTTTTTACATATGATTGCTACTTCATTTGTGTCAAACTGACAACGTGAAAGGAGTATGTTGAACCATGAAAACTTGGTTCGATTTTGTAAAATTATTTTTTATTGTGAAACACACATTTTTTAGAATTAGTTTCAGCTGTACAACACAGTGCAATAGCTATACTTTTTACCCCTCGAGGTGACAAACTCCCTCCCCCAATCCGCTGCCCCACTTCCCGCCCCCCAATATCATACATATCTATTACAATTTCCTTGACCCCACTCCCACACTATATTCCACATCCCATGACTATAGATAGATAGATAGATGATAGATAGATAGATAGATAGATATAGATATATATATTCACTTATAGTTGATGTACAATATTATACAACATCAGCTTCAGGTGTACAGTGCAGTGATCAAGCCTCTACCCCTTCCATGATGCGGTCTCCCTAGCAAGACATATGACCACATAACATGCAACAAAATATTTACAACATTACTAATTATATTCCTTGAACTGATTTTCATGTCTCTGAGGCAATATTGTAGTTACGTATTTATGCTGTCTAATCCCTTCCCCTTCTCCCTCATCCCCTCCCACTCCCAACTAGCAACAATCAGTTGTTCCTCTATATCTCTGAGACCACTTCTGTTTACTTTGCTCGTTCATTCAGTTTTTTTAGATTCCAAATATAAGTGAAATCATATGGTATTTGTCTTTCTCTGACTGACTTATTTCACTTAACATAATGTTCTCTAGGTCCATCCATATCGTCCCAAATGGTACGATTTCATTCTTCTTTATAGCAGAGTACTACTCCATTGTATAAAAGTACCACAGTTTCTTAATCCAGTCATCTACAGATGGGCATTTCGGTTGTTTCCAAGTCTTGGCTATTGTGAATAGTGCTGCTATAATCATAGGAGTGCATATATATTTTTTTAATTAGCGTCTTCGTATTCTCTGGATAGATACCCAAGAGTGCAATTGCTGGGTCATAAGGTAGTTCCATTTCCAGTTTTTTGAGATATCTCCATACTGATTTCCATAATGGCTGCACCAATCTGCAGTCTCACCAACAGTGCACCAAGGTTCCCTTTCCTCCACAGCCTCGCCAGCACTTGTTGTTTGTTGATTTATTGATGATAGCCATTCTGACAGGAGTGAGGGGGTATCTCATTGTGGTTTTTAGTTGCATTTCCCTAATGATTAGTGAGGTTGAACATTTTTTCATATGCCTGTTGGCCATCTGTATGCCCTTTTTAGAGAAATGTCTCTTCATATCCTCTGCCCATTTTTTATTTGGGCTGTTCATTTTTTTTGCTGTTGAGTTGAATGAGTGTTTTATAAATTTTGGATGATAACCCCTTATCAGATATATCATTGGCAAATATCTTCTCCCATTGAGTAGGCTGCCTTTTTGTTTTATTGATGATTTCCTTTGCTGTGAAAAAACTTTTAAGTTTGATGTAATCCCATATGTTAATTTGTTATTTTATTTCCCTTGCCCGAGGGGATATCTCAGTAAAAATATTACTGAGGGTAATGTCTGCAAATTTACTCCCTCTTTTTACTTGTAGGATTTTTATGGTTTCAGGTCTTACATTTAAGTCTTTAATCCATTTTGAATTTGTTCTTGTATATGGTGTAAGTAGGTGGTCCAGTTTCATTTATTTGCATGTGTCAGTCCAATTTTCCCAGCACCATTTATTAAATAGACTATCATTACTCCAATGTAAAATCTTGCTTCCATTGTTGTAGATTAAATGACCATATATGGATGGGTTTATTTCTGGGCTCTCTATTCTGTTCCATTGATCTATGTGTCTGTTTTTATGCCAGTACCATAGTGTTTTGATTACTGTAGCCATATAGTATGATTTCATGTCAGGGAGCGTGATACTTCCTGCTTTGTTCTTATTTCTCAAGATTGCTGGGGCTATTCAGGATCTTTTATGGCTCCATATAAATTTTTAGATTATATGTCCTATTTCTGAAAAAAATGTTCTTGGTATTTTGATAGGAATTGCATTGAATCTGTATATTGCCTTAGGGAGTATTGACATTTTAACTATATTAATTTTTCCTATCCATAATCATGGTATGTATTTCCATTTATTTGTATCTTCTTTGATTTCTCTCATCAACATCTTATAATTTTCTGAGTATAGGTCTTTTACTTCTTTGGTTAAATTTATTCCTAGGTATTTTATTTTTTTGAAGTAATTGTAAATGGGGTTGATTTCCTGATTTCTTCTTCTGATAGCTTATTATTGGTGTATAAAAATGCAATTGATTTCTGAATGTTAATTTTGTATCCTGCTATCCTACTAAATTCATTTATCAGTTCTAACAGTTTTTTGCTGAAGTCTTTGGGATTCCCTATATATAGTATCATGTCATCTGTATATAATGACAATTTTACTTCCTCCTTACCAATGTGGATGCCTTTTATTTCATTTTCTTGTCTGATTGCTGTGGCCAAAACTTCCAGAACTATGTTGAATAGCAGTGGTGAAAGTGGGCAGCCTTGTCTTGTTCCTGATTTCAAGGGGAAGGCTTTTAGCCTTATCCCCATTGAGTATGATGTTTGCTGTGAGCTTATCATATATGATCTTTATTATGTTGAGATATAATCCCACTATTCCCACTTGGCTAAGAGTTTTTATCATAAATGGTTGCTGGATTTTGTCAAATGCTTTTTCTGCATCTATTGATATGATCATATGATTTTTACTTTTCATTTTGTTAATGTGATGGATTACGTTAATTGATTTGCTGCTATTGAACCAACCTTGCATACCAGGAATGAATCCCAGATGATCGTGGTTTATGATCTTTTTAATGTGACACTGAATTCGGTTTGCTAGTATTTTGTTGAGGATTTTTGCATCTATGTTCATTAGGGATATCAGCCTGTAGTTTTCCTTTTTTGTAATATCTTTCTCTGATTTTGGGATCAGAGTAATAGTGGCCTCATAAAATGTGCTTGGGAGACTTCCCTCTTTCTGTATTTTTTGGAATAGTTTGAGGAGAATAGGTATTAATTCTTTTTTGAATGTTTTGTAAAATTCGCCTGTGAAGCCATCTTGTCCAGGACTTTTGTTTGTTGGAAACTTTTTGATTACTGACTCAATTTCTTTGGTAGTAATCAGTCCGTTCAGATTTTATGTTTCTTCTTGGTTCAGACTTGATAGATTGTAAGCTTCTAGAAATTTATCCATTTCTTCCAGATTATGAAATTTGTTGGCATGTAGTTGCTCATGGTATGTTTTTACAATTTCCTGTATTTTTGTGGCATCTGTTGTCACGTCTCCTCTTTCATTTCTGATTTTATTAATTTGGGTTGTCTGTCTCTTTTTCTTGGTGAGTCTGGCTAAGGGTTTGTCAATTTTGTTTATCTTTTCAAAAAACCAGCTCTTGATTTCATTGATCTTTTGTATTGTTTTTTTGGGTCTCTATTTCATTGATTTCTGCTCTGGTCTTTATTATTTTCTTCCTTGTACTCCCTTTGGGCTTCTTTTGCTGTTCTTTCTCCAGTTCCCTTAGGTGTAAAGATAGTCTGTTGATATGCGATTGTTCTTGTTTCTTTAGATAGGCCTGCATTGCTATGAATTTTCCTCTTAGGACTGCCTTCGCTGCATCCCATAGATTTTGAGTTGTTGTGTTTTCATTGTTGTTTGTCTTGAGATAGCTTTTGATTTATTCCTTGATCTAGTTTTGACCTGCTGTCTATTTAGTAGCATGTTATTCAGCTTCCATGTATTTGTGTGCTTTCCAGATTTCTTTTTATAATTGATTTCTTGTTTTATAGCATTTTGGTCAGAGAAGATGCTTGATATGATTTCAATATTCTTAAATTTATTGATACTGGTTTTGTGTCCTAACATGTGGTCTATCTTGGAAAATGTTCTATGTGCACTTGAGAAGAATGTATATTCTGTTGCTTTGCGTGAAATGCTCTAAAAATATCAATTAAATCCAGCTGGTCTAAAGGCCACTGTTTCCATGTTGATTTTATGTCTGGAGGATCTGTCCATTGGTGACAATGGGGTGTTGAAGTCTCCTACTACGATAGTGTTCCTATTGATCTCTGTCTTTATGTCTGTCAAAATCTGTTTTATATATTTAGGAGCTCCTATGTTGCGTGCATAGATGTTTACTAGGGTTATGTCCTCTTGTTGAATCAATCCTTTTATTATGATGTAGTGTCCTTCTTTGTCTTTTATTGTAGTCTTCATTTGAAAGTCTATTTTGTCTGAAATAAGTATTGCTACTTCCGCTTTTTTCTCATTTCCATTTGCATGAAATATCTTATTCCATCCCTTTACTTTCAGTCTGTGTGTGTCTTTTGTTCTGAGATGAGTCTCTTGTAAACAGCATACGCAAGGGTCTTGCTCTCTTATCCACTCAGCCACTCTACGTCTTTTGATTGGAGCATTTAATCCATTCACATTTAAAGTGATTATTGATAGGAGCATATTTATTGCCATTTTGTTATTTGTATTTCTGATCTTCCTGGGTTAGCTTGTTTTTCCCTTTCTTCTTTTTTAAAAAGTCCTTTTAGCATTTCCTGCAATGCTGGCTTGGTGGTAATGAATTTCTTAAGTTTATTCTTTTCTGAAAGCTCTTTATCTCTCTTTCAATTTTAAGTGATAGCCGTGAAGGGTAGAGCAATCTTGGTGTAGGCCTTTATTTTGTGTCACTTTGAATATTTTCTGCCACTCCATTCTGGCCTGCAGAGTTTCTGTAGAAAAGTTAGCTGTTAGTTTTATAGAGTTCCTTTGTATGTAACCTGCTGTCTTTCTCTTGCTGCTTTTAGGATCCTGTCTTTGTCTTTAACCTTTGCCATTTTTACTGTGATTTGTCTTGGTGTGGGCCTGTTTGGGTTCAGCTTGTTTGGAATTCTCTGCACTTTCTGGGCTTTCATGTCAATTTCCTTCACCAGGGTAGGGAAGTTCTCAGTCATTTTTTCTTCTAATACATTGTCAATCCATTGCTTCTTCTCTTCTCTTTTCTATGGTGCACGATGTTGTCCCACAAGTCTCTTAAACTATTTTCATTGTTTTTTATTCTTTTTTCTTTTTGTTGTTCCAACTGGGTGATTTCTGCTATTTTGTCTTCTAAATCACTGATCTGATCCTCTGCTTCATCTAGTCTACTGGTGATTCCTTTGAGTGTGTTCTTCATTTCAGTTATTGTATTCTTTAGTTCTAACTGGTTGTTTGTTATGATTGTTGTATCCTTCTTTATGTCCTCCCTACGTTCTTGGAACATTCTTATCATCAGTGTTCTAAACTATGTCTCTGAAAAGTTGGGTACCTCTGTTTCATTTAGTTCCATTTCTTGAAGTTTTCTGATCTTTTACTTGGGACATGTTTCTTTGTTTCTTCATTCTGGCTGTCACTCTGGTTGCTTCGATGTATTATATCACCTAGAAAGACACAAAAAAAAAAGAAAAGAAAAGAAAGAAAAAGAAAAAAGAGGAAAAAAATGAAAAAAAACGGGGATGAGGGTCTCTCTGCCCACTTTAATCTGCAGACCACTTGCTCAGCAATAGAGAGACTCTGGGCAACTCAGCACCAGCTGTTGGGGGGAAGTGCTCAGTGCATCATGCGCTGACCTCCCTCTAGACTTGAAGTAAGCTTCCCACAATTAGTTGCTGTGTGCTCTGAAACCATGCTCACCACCAAAAGTCCTCACTGGTTGTTTGTGGCAGTCTGCTGCTGCAAAAAATCCTCAGTGGCCTGCGGAGGTAGGGGCCAGGGACCAAGGATTCAAGGTGCCCCTGGCAACGCAGCTCTAGGTGGGTGGGGCAGTCCTCCAAGGCACCACAGGATATGGTTAGTGGCCCCCACCAAGTCAGAGTATTATGCACTCTGGCATTGGCCACCTGCCCACACAAACTCGCGAGGAAAGCCCCTACTGAATCATGCAGGCGCACAGCTCACGTACCTACACTCCCAGGAAAACTCCTAGTCTCAACCTGTCCCAATCAGAGACCTGTCCCGCTCAAAGATCAGGCCGAGCAGCCACCTAGGAAACTCTGCATGCACAGTGCAGAAATCAGGGACCTAAGGCAAGTCACGCACTCCTGGGTCTCAATAAGTAGTCTGATGGGGTTGGAGCGCACCTGCCAGGCGTTTCCCTGGTTATGCAGCACAAGCATTGTGGAAGGTGGGGATCCAAGGTCACATGCACACACACACCGCACGCACGCACACACGCACTCCTACACCAATTCCAGCAGACCAATGCAGTCCCAGACCTGAGCCTCTGTGGGAGGGCCCAGCCATGAAAAAATGGTGCTCTGCTGTGCACTACTCATGTGCAAGCTCCACAGCAGAGGAACAATGGTCCCTAAAACCTCCAGCTCCCACACCAAAGGCACTCAGTTCAGTCCTTCCCAGAGGCTCCTGGGCCCCGCTCACAAAGCCACTCCCTCTACCAGGAACCGGGTGAGTGCTCACCAATGAGCAAATCACTTTGCCGGTTTCACTGGTTCTCCAGCTGCCCTCAGCCTCACCGAGTTGAGCAAAGATAGTCCTCACTATTTTCTTCTTCCAGCTATCATAGAACTCCTCTTCCCAGCAAAGTAACTCTGGGCTGGTGAGCATGGTGTGGGGCCGGCGGGTCTCTCCCCCAACCGGAGAAGCCTCCCCGCTGCTAAGGTGTCCTTCACAGGGTTCGCCCTCTCTCGTCTCCACCTCTCCTACCAGACTCGACGTGGCCTCCTCTTTAAGTCCTTCTTTTAGAGGTTCTTCTCATCTAGTGTCCAGGGAACTTCTGAGGTTGAATATCTTATAAATTATTTGTCACTTTGGTGTGATCCTGGGAGGCAGTAGGCACAGCATCTGTCTATTCAGCCATCTTACCGGAAGTCCCGGATTGACTTCTTGAAGAAACATCATGCATGATTCATGAGCAAATAAGTTTTATGATCATAATGAAGAAGATATGAACAAAGGGGGAAATAACCAGGAAAAGAAACAATGCATTTAAAATTTATGGCAGTGATGTGCTGCTGTTCATTTTAAATATATCATTTTTAATGTGAATTTTGGTAAATTCTATTGCACTGTCTAGCCAGAAGATAGATAGCATCTATACATCTGGTAACTTTTGTTATTTTGGGGTTCAGAGTTTTAGAACATTTTTAGCCCCATTTGCTTTATTGCTACATGTAATATGTGTATAGATATATGTTTCTTCTCCCCTCCCCTCCTTCTCCTTCTCTTACTCCTCCTCCTTCTTTTTGTCTGAATTCTCCATTACATGGAGGCTGAGACCATTGCTGTGTTGTTCATAGTCTATCCCACTACGAGACTCTATCTCCATGGAAGATGGATCTATGTCTGTTATATCAATGTTCCAAAGATCTAACAAGGGGTAGATTGCCCCTTTTTTTATAAAAGAATATAACTCAGGAAGAGCCAGGTGTACAACATTGTTTATGTAACTTACGAGGTGATCAAGCTGATAAGTCTAGTACCCATATGACACTATACATAGTTATTACTATGTTATTGACTGTCTTCTCGAAGCTTTAGTAGTTTTATATTTGTTGCTAAAAAGACCCCATACATGCACTCCCTTTTTTGTAATTATTGATGTAATGTGGTGTTACATGTCTGAATCTTCTGAATAATAGTCATCACTACTTGTACTCAATAGATTTTCCATTTGAATTGATTAATAATATTTTCCTCGTATTTCCAAAATGACCCACCTCAATTAAGGGCCAAATATGCAACAACTGGGGAAGTAGGGTATGACTATTTAATGCTAAGTCATATAATTATACCTGGCTTTGAGCCATGATGGCTTGATATGATTATTTCTATTAGAATTTTTATAATTTTTAAAATTTATTTTTCAGTTGTTGTTGACACAATATTATATTAGTTTTAGGTGTAAAAACAACATAGTAATTAGACATTTATATACCTCACAAAGTGATAACTCCAATAAGTGTATTACTTATCTGACACTGTACATAATTATTACAACATTATTGAATATATTCCCTATGCTGTGCTTTACATCCTCATGATTATTATTTCAATTATAGTTGACATACAATACTATTTTATCTTACTTTCAAGTATACAGTGTGGTGGTTAGACATTTATATAATTTGCGAGTGATTGCCCCAATTAGTCTAGTACCAATCTGGCACCATACACAGTTATTACAATATTATTGACTATATTCCCTATATTTTAATTTACACCCTTGTGAGTATTTTGTACAACAAATTTGTGCTTCTCAATTCCTTTAACTTTTTCACCCAGCCCCCAAATCCCCTACCATCTGGTAGCCATCAGTTTTTTGTCAGTATCTATGAGTCTATTTCTGTTTTGTTTGTTCTTTATATTCTACATATAAGTGAGATTGTATGGTATATGTCTTTCTCAGTCTGATTTATTTCACTTAGCATAATACCCTGTTGGTCCATAGAGCAGAGTAATATTCCATTGTATGTATGTACCAGAAACTCTTTATCCAGTTGTCTACTGATGGACATTTTGTTTGCTTCCATATCTTGACTATTGTAAGTAGTGCTGTAGTGAACATAGAGGTCCATATATCTCTTTGAATTAGTATTTCATATTTCTTTGGATAAATACCCAGAAGTAGAATTGCTGAGTCATAAGGTAGTTCGATTTTTAATTTTTTGAGGAAGCTTCATATTGTTTTCCATAGTGGCTGCACCAATTTGCAATCCCACCAACCATGCACAGGGGTTTTCTTTTCTTCACATCCTCACCAACACTTGTTTTATTGATTTATTGATGTCGGGTCTGAGAGTGTCAATCAGGGACCATCTGGGTGGTGAGATATCCAGCTGTAAGAAGGCACAAGGCAGACTATGTGCCATAAATGCAGTAACAACTCTTTATTCATCTGGGGCCAGGGCCAGAGAAAGGGAGTGAGAGAGCTCCAAAATGGGAGTGGGGTTTTTATACTCTCATACAAACAGCAGCATGGTGCCAGCAAAGGAAAGAAACTTACAAGTAATTGACAAGAAATGTACATCAACAAGTTGTTGTTTCCCTCTGTCCTACCCAAGGGGGAGGGGCAGGCCAGTCTGTAAACAGTTCCTGAGAGGCCCTGACAGCTGGGCCCCACAATTGATAATGGCCATTCTGACAGGTGTGAGGTGATAACTCATCATGGTTTTAATTTGCATTTCTCTGAAGATTAGTGAGGTTGAGCATCTTTTCATATATCTGTTGGCTATCTGTATGTCCTGTTTAGAGAATTGTCTATTCAAATTCTCTTCCCATGTTTTAATTGGATTGTTTGGTTTTTTTGGTGTTGAGTTGTATGAATTATTATAAATTGTAGATGTTAACACCTTATCAGATGTATCATTAGCATATATCTTCTCCCATTCAGTAGGATGTCTTTTTGTTTTGTTGATGGTTTCCTTTGCTGTGCAAAAAACTTTTAAGTTTGATGTAATCCCATATGTTAACTTGTTCTTTTATTTCCCTTGCCTGAGGGGATATCTCAGTAAAAATATTACTGAGGGTAATGTCTGCAAATTTACTCCCTATTTTTTCTTCTATGAGTTTTATGGTTTCAGGTCTTACATTTAAGGCTTTAATCCATTCTGAGTTTCTTCTTGTATATAGAGTAAGAAGGTGGTCCAGTGTCATTTTTTTTGCATGTATCTGTCTAGTTCTCCTAGCACCACTTATTAAATAGACTGTCTTTACCTCATTGCATATTCTTGCTTCATTTGTCATAGATTAAAAGACCATATAGGTGTGGATTTACTTTTGGGCTCTGGATTCTGTTCCATTGATCTGTGTTTATTTTTATGCAAAATACCATGCTGTTCTGATTACTATGGCCTTGTAGTATTATTTGATATCAGGTAGCATGATTCCTCCAACTTTGTTCAGCTTTCTCATGATTGCTATAGCTATTAGGGGTCTTTATGGTTCCATACAAATTTTAGGATTATTTATCCTACTTCTGTGGAAAAAAATGCCACTGATATTTAGATAGAGATTGCATTGAATATATAGATTGCTTGGGTACTATGGACATTTTAATTATATTAATTCTTCCTATCCATGAGCATGTTATATGCTTCCATTTATTTGTGTCTTCTTTAATTTCTCTCTTCATTGTCTAATAATTTTCAAAGTACAGGTCTTTTACCTCCTTGGTTTATTTATTCTTAGGTATTTTATTGTTTTTGATACAATTTTAAATTGGATTATTTTCTTAATTTTTCTTTCTGATAGTCTTTCTGAAAGTTTCTTTCTGATATTGGTGTATAGAAATGCAACCGATTTCTAAATATTTATTTTGTATCCTGCTACTTTACTAAATTCATTCAACAGTTCTAATAGTTTTTTGGTGCAATCTCAAGGGTTCTCTATAGTATCATGTCATCTGTAAATAATGTCCATTTTATCTCTTCCTTTCTAATTTGGACGCCTTTTATTTCTATTTCTTTTCTGATTGCTGTGGCTAGGACTTCCAATATCCAGTACTATGTTGAACAAAAGTGGTGAAAGTGAACATCCTTGTCTTTTTCCTGATGTAAAGGAGAGTGCTTTTAGTTTTCTTTGTTGAGTATGATATTAGCTGTAGTTTTGTCATATATAGCCTTTATTATGTTGAGATATAGTCACTGTATTCCCACTTTGCTTAGGGGATTTTTATCATAAATGAATGCTGGATTTTAACAATGTTTTTTCATCATCTATTGAACTATATGATATATATGATCATATGATTTTTATTTCTCATTTTCTTTATGTGGTATATCACATTGATTTGCAGATATTGAACCAACCTTGCATCCCAGGAAAAAATACCACTAGGTCATGATGTATGATCTTTTTAATGTACTGCTAAATTCAGTTTGTTAATATTTTGTTGAGAATTTTTGCATCTATGCTCATCAGGGATATTGACCTATTGCTCTCTTTTTTTGTAATATCTTTGTCTGCCTTTAGAATCAGGGTAATGGTGGCCTCATACAATGAACTTGGGAACTTTCTTCCTCTCGAATTGTTTGGAAGAGTTTCAGAAGGATAGGTGTTAATTCTTCTTTGAATGTTTGGTAAAATTCACCTGTGAAGCCATCCAGTCCTGAACTTTTGATTATTGGTAGCTTGTTGATTACTGATTGATTTCATTAGTTGTAAATGGTCAGTTCAGGTTTTTTGTTTCTTCTTGATTCAGCCTTGGAAGACTCTATGCTTCTAGGAATTTATCTATTTTTTCTAGATTGTGCAATTTGTTGGCGTATAGTTTTTTGTAGTATATGTTCTTTAATTTTGTATTTCTATGGTATCCATTGTCACTTCTGCTCTTTCATTTCTGATTTAACTTACTTGAATTCTCTATCTTTTTTATTGAATTCAGTTAAAGGTTATCAATCTTGTTTATCTTTTCAAAAACAGCTCTTCGTTTAATTGATCTGTTGTATTGTTTTTTCAGCCTGTGTTTACTTTATTTCCACCCTGATCTTTATTATTTCATTCCTTGGTACTTTATATGGGTTTTGTTTGTTTTTGTTTTCTAGTTCCCCTAAGTGTAAAGTTGGATGGTTTATTTTGAAATTTTTCTTGTTTCTTTAGTTAGGTCTGCATTATATAAATTTCCCTGTTAGGACTGCATTTGCTGGGTCCCATAGGTTTTGGGTCATTTTGTTTTCATTTTTGTTCATCTCAAGGTACCTTTTGATTTCTTCCTTGACCTCATTGTTGACCCATTCATTATTTAGTAGCATGTTATTTAAAAATGTTCCATGTGCACTTGACAAGAATGTATATTCTTCTTTCTTGGGGTGAAAAGCAATAAAAATATCAAGTCCACCTAGCCTAGTTTATCATTTAAGGTTGCTATTTCCTTACTGATTTTCTGTATGGAAGATTTGTCCATTGGTGTCAGTGGGGTGTTAAAGTCCCTAAGTATGGCTATATTACTGTCAACCTCTCCCTTCATTTCACTCAATATTTCCTTTATATATTTAGGTGTTCCTATGTTGGGTGCATAGATGTTTACTAGGGTTATGTCCTCTTGTTGCATTGATCCCTTTATCATTAATTAAGGTGTTTCATTGTCTCTTATTATAGTTTTTGTTTTAAGATCTATTTTGTCTGATATAAGTATAGTTGCCCCAGTTTTTTTTTTCTTGTTTCCATTTATGTGAAATATTGGGTTGTCGGAAAAGTCATGACATATTGTTTCTATGTTTTTTGTTGCAAAAATGCATCATGACTTTTCCGACAACCCAATATTTTTTCCATCCCTTTACTTTCAATCTATTTCTGTCTTTTGATCTGAGGTGGGTCTCTTGTAGACAGCATATATATGGGTCTCTTGTTTTTTTTCCATTCAGTTACCCTGTGTCTTTTGATTGGAGTATTTAATTCATTTACATTTAAAGTGGTTATTGATAGGTACATAGTTATTGCCAATTTGTTATCCATATTTTTTATCTTTTGTTTGTTTTATTCCTTGTTTTTCTTAAAAAACTCACTTTAACATTTTTTATTTTAATACTGGCTTGATGGTAATGAATTCTTTTACCTTTTTATTTTGTCTGGGAAGCTCTGTATCTCTCAATTTTAAATAGTAGTTTTGCTGGGTAAAGTAGTGTTTCTCATAGATCCTTACTTTTCATCAGTTTGCAAATTTGTGCCACTTTTTTTCTGGCCTGCAAATTTTCTGTTGAGAAATCAGCTGATAGTCTTATGGGAACTCCCTTATAAGTAACTAGTTGTCTTCCCTTTGCTACTTTTAGAATTCTCTCTTTGTCTTTAACCTTTGGCATTTTAATTATGATGTGTCTTGGTGTGGGCCTGTTTGGGTTCATCTTGTTTGGGACTGTCTGTCTTTCCTGGGCCTGTATGTCTATTTCTTTTGCCAGGTTATGGAAGTTTTCAGTCATTATTTATTCAAATAGGTTCTTG
The DNA here is from genome assembly GCF_001890085.2 of Hipposideros armiger. Taxonomy (NCBI): domain Eukaryota; kingdom Metazoa; phylum Chordata; class Mammalia; order Chiroptera; family Hipposideridae; genus Hipposideros; species Hipposideros armiger. The sequence goes on along the minus strand of NW_017732248.1, from coordinate 357,594 downwards.
ATCTTTTGTTCCCTCTCTTCTCCTTCTAGTACTCCTATTATGCAAATGTTTTTACGATTGATATTGTACCGGAGGTCCCTTAAACTATCTTCCTTTTAAAATTATTTTCTCTTTGTTGTTTTGATTGGGTGTTTTCTGCTACCTTGTCTTCTAAATCTCTGATTCGATCTTATGCTTCATCAAATTGTTATAGATTCCTTCTAGTGTATTCTTCATTTTAGCTATTGTACTTATTTCTGACAGGTTCTTTTTTATGGTTTTTATATTCTTCTGTATGTTTGCTATCTCTTTGTTGAGGCTCTCACTAAGTTTCTTAATAAGCATTCTCATAACCAGTGTTTTGATCTCTGTCTCTTGTGGCTTGTTTCTCTCCATTTCATTTAGTTCATTTTCTCCTGTTCTTTTATTTGAGATGTGTTCCTTTTTTTTTCTCATTTTGCCTGCCTCTCTGGTTTTTTTTTCTACAAGGTGTGATAAAAAACTACAGTTAATGTTTAAATAAAAAATATTACAGTAAAAGATATATTGCAATTAATCCCCCTCAAGATACTCCCCTTCATTTTGAACACACTTATCTTATCATTCTTGCCACTTTCTTAAGCAGTTCTTGAAGTCCTCTTTCATGAGTGTCTTTATTTGTGTTGTCATGCCTGCCTCTATGTCCTGAATCAATTCAAAATGTTTTCCTTTTATGGTCATTTTGACTTTGGGGAAAAGCCAGAAGTCACAAAGTGCCAGATCTAGTTAATAAGGTGGATAAGGACACACTGTAATGTTTTTATTTGACAGGAATTGCCATACCAGAAGCAATGTGTGACACAGAGCATTCATGATGGAGGATGAAATCATTTGCTAATTCATGTTAATGTGTTGTTTGTGATCCATGATTTACAGCACAACTTAAAACACACCTTCTCTCAAGCATAGCTAACACCTGACTGAAAGAAACAAACAAGTTGAAACTTGTCACACACTGTTACTAAGGTTTGATGCACTGCTTCCCATATTAAAGTTTCCAGCCTTTCCATTGGATGGCATTCGGCAACAGCATTCACTGTATTTTGTGATCACAACAGAAATACTCTGTGTCACATATTGTTTCTGGTATACAGAAATTTCTGTCAAATAAAAACATTATGGTGTGTCTTCATCCACCTTATTCTCTAGATCTGGTACAGTGCTACTTCTGGCTCTTCCCCAAAGTCAAAATGACCATGAAAAGTAAACGTTTTGAATTGATTCAGGACATTGAGGCAGCCATGACAACACAACTACAGATGCTCATGAAATAAGACTTCCATAACTGGTTCAGAAAATGGAAAGAACAATGGAATGAGTGTATTTAGAGCAGGAGGAAGGGAAAGTATTTTGAGGGGGATTAATGGCAGTGTGTCTTTTACAATAATATATTTTTCAAAAATTTATACATTCACCGTTTTTTTGTTATCACACCTCATATATATTATGTAGATCTTCTATGTCTCCCAGTCTTTACCTGGTGGCCTTATGTATTAGGTCTCCTATGTGTTCTAATGGCACATTCTCCCTGATCACCTCTGCAAGTGTATAAGACTGTCCCTTGTGTGGTTTATATGTTCTCTTCTGTTGTAGTTGAACCTTGATTGCTTTGGGCACATGACTGGGTGGGATTGACTTTCAGGCTAATTGGCTGTGAGGATTGGCTATGCCCATAGCATATGAGCTGCTTTGTCGGGGCTGAGCCCTCAGAGTGGAATTTTCCCCAATGGGCTCTTGTGCCTTTGGGTGTGCTGCTTGTGGAACTAATTGATGTGCTCTGATGTGTTGTGAAGCTGGCCTCTAGGTGAGTTGTTTCTGGTTCCTTTGGGAGAGGCTTCCATGAAGGCCAATTTTAACTGTTGCCTATGACTAGCCCAGGGCTACCTTGTATGAAATACAAAGCTATAAGCAGTTGTTTGTTGCCTGTGCTACACCTGGTGGCATGTGTGGGTGTCCTCGCTGTGAACTGAGGTCAGCTGCCTCCTGCATCAGGCCTGGGGCAGCTTAGCATAATGCCCAAGTCACCCCTAGGCTGTTGCTACCTGTCTGCTGCCCATAAGGTTCAGCTATTGAAAGAGCCTTCTTAGTTGTGCAGGCTGGGCTGGTTGTTCTGGTGCTGACAGTGCACCCAGGGATGCTGCCCTAGTCGGGATGGGTAAGGTCCCAGAGAGTTACCAGGGTGGGGTGGGTGGAATTTACAAAATTAATGCAGATTCAGTGCTTGCACAGTGCTGGGCCTGTGACCAATCCACAAAAAACCCAGAGAACACCACATCCACCCACCACAATCCCAGGCCTGCAGATCCCTGAGAGATGCCCAAGAAAGGCTGCAGCATGAGCTGGGGCTGACCACCTGCCAATGCAAATTTCTCAGGTAGCAGCACAGGCCACTATGGGTCATCCACTGCTGGAAAAGCCTCCAACAGCTTGCAAAGTAGGGCTGATTGCTTAGGTGCTGAGAATATCCCTGGGAATGCCAAGCAGGCTGGGTACAGTGGGGTCTCATGGAGTCACCAGGGTGGGACAAACATGAAGTTCACCAGGCCAATGAGGTCTCAGATTTGGTTGTGTGGATGATGGTGCCCATCTATAGGCTCCAAACAGGACTAAATGGTGACTGTTCCTGTAGCCCTTGTCTTGAAGCCACATCACTCAGTCTTTCCCTGCATGTCTATGGTGCCTCTCAAGTTGCTGTCCCTTTGCTGGAGCCCAGGGTGAGTGCTTGCAAGTGAGTGAGTTTGTTCCTGGACACTTTTAGGGGGCATATGGGTTTTTAGCTTCCTCCCTTCTCACAGGGACAGGCAGAATTCTTGCTGATTTCACAGCCAGTAATGGTGGGGTCTCCTCTTCCTGGCACAGGATTTGTGGGCTTGGAAACCCAGTGTGGTTTTGGGGCACTTTACTCTTCATAAGGTCCTCTGTCATTGAAGTGTCCTTGATGCTCAACCACTACCTGTGGGTTTGGGTTCAGCCTGTTTCATGTCTCTGTTCCTCCTACAATTCTCATTGTGGCCTCTTCTTTATATTCTTAGTTATAGGGGTTCTGTTCAGCTAGTCTTCAGATGATTCTTGAGGTTGATTGTTCTATAATTTAGTTGTAATTTTAATATGGTCATGAAAGGCAGCAGGTACTGCATTTACCTATTCTGCCATCTTGAAATTTAGCTCTATCACACTGTAACAAATTATAAAAGTATACTGAATGACTCAAAGAAAGAGGTGAAAAGCCAACATAGCTGATGATTCTTTTTTTAAAATTTATAATTCAGAGGTATAAAATATGATCAAGCCCTTCAGTTAGGAGAGACAGCTTCAGTGTCTAAATTCATGCTGCCCTCGAAAGCAGGGTAGTTCAACCTCCTTCCTTTTATGGTGTGTGAACTTGAAATCTGTGTTCAGGGTACAATCTCAAGAATGTAAAGGGACAACTTTGAGTTAAATTCAAATAATTTGAATTATTAAAATAAAAATTTAAGTGGATATACATGAAATGCATTTATAAAGTCCTATATTCTCAGTGTTTTTAAGAATTTTAAATACGATTGGGATTAAATAATACATATGTAAAACATATTTCCAGCCATTCATTGGATTTGGAAGATGATACTTGACTTAATTTGTTTGATGATGGGACACTCATGATTTGAAACATTCATGAGTCACACCAAGGTGAATATCAATGTATGGCCAGAAACTCAGCTGGGGAAGTCAAGACTCAGAATAAAAGTGATGAAAGTGGACAACCTTGTCTCATTCCTGATCTTAATGGGAATGCTTTCAGCTTTCTCCATTGAGTATGATGTTAGCTATAGTTTTATCATATATGGCCTTTATATTGTTGAGATATGATCTCTCTATTCCCATTTTGCTAAGAGTTTTTATCATAAATGTGTGTTGGATTCTGTGAAGTGCTTTTCCAGCATCAATTGATATGATCATATGATTTTTATTTTTCATTTTGTTAATGTGGTGTATCACGTTAATTGATTTGTGGATATTGAACCAGCCATGCATACCAGGAATGAATCCCACTTGATTGTAGTGTATGATCTTTTTAATGTATTGCTGAATTTGGTTTGCTAGTATTTTGTTGAGAATTTTTGAATCTATGTTCAATAGGGATATCGGCCTAGTTTTACTTTTTTTTAATATCTTTGTCAGGTTTTGGGATCAGAGTAATAGTGGCCTTGTAAAATGAGCTTGGAAGGCTTCCCTTTTTCTGGATTTTTTGGAATATTTTGAGGAGAATAAGTGTTCATTCTTTTTTTAATATTTGGTAAGATTCACCTGTGAAGCCATCTGGTCCAGGGCTTTTGTTTATTAGGAGCTTGTTGATTACTAATTCAATTTCATTGGTAGTAATTATTCTGTTCAGATTTTCTGTTTCTTCATGATTCAGTCTTTGAAGATTGTATGTTTCTAGAAATGTATCCATTTCTTCCAGATTGTTTAATATGTTGGCATATAGTTGTTCATAGTATTTTCTTAAATTTTTTTGTATTCCTGTGGTGTCTGTGGCCACTTCTCTCTCATTTTTTATTTTATTAATTGGGTCCTCTCTGTCTTTCTCTTGGTGAGTCTGCCTAAAGGTTAGTCAACTTTATTTGTCTTTTCTAAAAACCAGCTCTTGATTTCATTGCTCTTTTGTATTGTTGTTGTTGTTTTTTGTCTGTATTTCATTTATTTCCACTCTGATCTTTTTTATTTCCTTTTTTATACTCCCTTTGGTCTTATTTTGCTGTTCTTTTTCCAGTTCTTTCAGGTGTAAAGATGGACAGTTTGTTTGAGATTTTTCTTGTTTCTTTAGGTAGACCGGCATTGCTATGAATTTCCCTCTTAGGAAATTTTCTGCATCCAATAGATTTTGGGTCATTGTGTCTTCATTTTCTTTGTCTTGAGGTATCTTTTAATTTCTTCCTTGATCTCATTTTGACTCACTTGCTATTTAGTTACATGTTATTCATCCTCCATGTATGTGCGTGTTTTCCGGTTTTCTTCTTGTAATTGATTTCAAGTATCATAGCACTGTGGCCAAAGAAGACACTTGATATGATTTCAGTCTGCTTAAATTTATTGCTACTTGTTTTGTGGCTTAGTTTATGGTCTATCTTGGAAAATGTTCCATGTGCACTTGAGAAGAATATATATTACGCTGTTTTGGGGCAAAACGTTCTACAAATACAGATTAAATCCTACTGGTCTAATGTGTTGTTTAAGGGCACTGTTTTTGTGTTGATTTTCTGTCTGAAGGATCTGTCCATTGGTGTCAATGGAGTGTTGAATTCCCTTACTATGGTAGTGTTAATGTTGATCTCTGTCTTTATATTGGTCAAAATATGTTTTATATGTTTAGGAGCTCCTAGGTTGAGTGCATAGATGTTTACTAGGGTTATGTCCTCTTGTGGGATCATTACCTTTATTATTACGTAGTGCTTTTTGTTGTCTTGTTATAGTCTTTGTTTTAAAGTCTATTTTGTCTGATAGAAAGTATTTCTCCACCAGCCTTTTCCTTGTTTCCATTTGTGTGAAATATTTTATGCTATCCTTTACTTTCAGTCTGTTTTTGTCTCTTGATCTGAGGTGACTATTTGGAAATAACATATGCGTGGGGTTGTTTTCATATCCACTCTATCACCCTATCTCTTTTGATTAAATCATTTAGTCCATTCACATTTAAAGTGATTATTGATAGGAACATATTTTTTGTCATTTTGTTATTCATATTTCTGGTCTTCATTTGTTAGTTTGTTTTTACTTTTCTTCTGCTTAAAGAAGTTCTTTTAACATTTCTGCAACGCTGGCTTGGTGGTAATGAATTCCTTTAGCTTATTCTTTTCTGGGAGCTCTTTATCTTTCCTTCAATTTTAAATAATAGCCTTGCTGGGTAGAGCAATCTTGGCTGTAGGCTTTTTTTTTTATCCCTTTAAATATTTCCTGCCACTCCCTTCTGGCCTGCAAAGTTTCTGCAGATAAGTCCCTTGTAAGTAACCTGCTGTTTTTCTCTTGCTGCTTTTAGAATTCTCTCTTTGTCTTTAACCTTTGCCATTTTAACTGTGATGTGTCTTGGTGTGAGCCTGTTTGGATTCATCTTCTTAGGGATTCTCTGTGCTTCCTGGGTTTGTATGTCATTTTCTTTCACCAGTTTAGGAAAGTTTTGGTCATTATTTCTTAAAATAGATACACAATCCCTTGCTCTCTCTCTTGTCTTTCTGGCATTCCTATGATGTAAATGTTGTTGTGCTTGGTGTTATCCCACAGGTCTCTTAAACTATTTTTATTGTTTTTTATTCTTTTTTCTTGTTGTTGTTCTGATTGGGTGATTTCTGCTATTTTATCTTCTAAATCACTAATTTGATCCTCTGCTTCATTAATCTGCTGGTGATTCCTTTGAGAGTGTTCTTTATTTCAGTTATTCTATTCTTTATTTCTGACTGGTTATTTTTTATGATTTCCGTATCCTTCTTTATGTTTGCTATATTTTTGTTGAGATTCTCACTAAGTTCCTTAAACATTCTTATCATCAGTGTTCTAAACTCTGTCTCTGGTAGATTGGTTGCCTCTGTTTTATTTAGTTCCATTTCTAGAGGTTTCTTCTGATCTTTTATTTGGGATATATTTCTTTGTTTCCTCATTCTGGCTGTCACTCTTTGTTTGCTTCGATGTATTAAGTAGATCACCTATGTCTCTCAGACTTTGCTGGGTGGCATTATGTAGTATGTGTCTTTTATATTCTAATTGCACAGTCTCCCTATTCTCCTGTGCATGTGTTTCAGAGGTATCCCTTTTGTTGTTTGTATTCTCCTGTTGAAGTTGAGTTTTAATTGCTTTTGGTTTGTTAGTGGGTGGGATTGCCTCACAGGCTGATTAGCTGTGAGAATTGGCTATGCCCACTGTGTATGAGCTGCCATGTGAGGGTTGACCCCTCAGAGGAAGCTTGTCCTTTGCAGGCTATTTTGCCTGTAGAGAATTTCCTTTGGGAGTGCTGCGTATAGGTCCAGGCAGGTAGTGCTGTTTTTTGGTCTGAAGCTGGCCCCTGGGTGTATTGTTTCTTGTGTCTTTTGGGCAAGGCTCCCATGCAGGTCAGGCTCAGCCCTGTCTTTTATGGGTCGATGGCTACCTGGTAGGTGCCTGAAAGCTGTATGTGGTTGACTGCTGCCCATGTTAGGCCTGGAATCATAGGGGAGTGGCCTCTCTGTGAACTCAGGCTGGCTGCCACCAATATTGATCCTGAGGCAGCTTAGCAATGTCTCAGGCCTCCTTAGGCCTTTTAACACCTGTCAGTTGCCTGTAAGGCCCAGCTATTGAAAGTGGCTCCATAGGAGTATGTGTCTCGCTGGTTGACCTGATGTTGAGGGTGCCCTAAGTGATGTGCCACTATCTGGGCAGGATGGAGTTCAAGTGAGTCACGAAATGAGACTGGTGGTTTTTACAATGTTAACGCCAATTTAGATCTTATGCTGATACCTGGGTGTGCCTCCCTCATAGAGTGCCCCGAGGACACTAAAGCCATCCTCCACCTCAGGCTTGCAAATTTCTGAGAACTGCTCCTGAGTGGCTTGGTGCAGTTTTGGGTCACTGTTCATCACCAAAATATCCCAGGGTTCCACAGACTGTCTGCTGCTATAAAAAACCTTTTTCACAATTTGTGGGGGTGGGGCCTGTCACCCAGGTTCTCAGAGTGCCCCTGAAAATGCAGCTGTAGGTGGGTGGGGTGGTGTTACAGGGGGATAAAGGTTATGGTCAGTGGTTTCTACAAATTCAGTGTAGTCTCAGCTCCTAGGCCAGTGCTGGGCCCACACCTGCCTAGCAAAATAAAATAAAAAAGCTAACCACCAACAATGAAAGACAATACACCCATACACAAAAACAACAATAAACAGACAAGACAATCAAAATCAACAGAACAAAACTAAAAAAGTAACCAAAAATAATAACAAAACAAACTAGAGAAACAACAAAAAAAGAAAAAAGAAAAAGGAACAAAAAGATGCAAAAAGGAAAAAAAAGGGAAATATAAAAGAAAAGGAAAAAAAAGGAACAGAAAAGAAAAAAGGCTTTCTTTCCACTTTAATCTGCAGGCAGCTTGTGAGGCAGTACCTGTTGCCCAGCAGTAGAGTCTCCCAGTGAATTAGCACCAGCTGTGTGGAGGCAAGGACCCAGCATGTCACAAGGCAGTGCCAGCACACAGGTTCCACCAGACCAATGAGGTCCCAAACTTGGACCCCTGGAGGAGGGCCCAACCTGGAAAAATTGGTGCCCACCTTCAAGTCACATGTGCACCAGCCTTCACCTCAGGCTCGCTGGCTCTTGGGAGCTACCTGCAATTAGCTGTAGCAGACTGTTGGGCAATGCTCTCCACCCAAATATCCCCAGTTCACTGAGGGATGTCCCCCCTTGCAAAAAAAACCTCTGTGGCCTGTGGAGGTGCTCAGGGTTCCCCTGGCAACGCAGCTTTAGGTGGGTGGGGCAGGTCCCCAGGGCACCACTGGGTATGGTCACAAAGTCAGAGCAGTGTCTATTCCTGCACTGGTTACCAGCCTGCAAAAACGCGCCAAGAACACCTTGGTCAGCCACCGCTTGCACTGGGCTGTGCAACTCCCACTCCAATGCTCTCTGGCAAACACTCTGCCCCTTGTCACAGTCTCTGCCTGTCTCAATCTGCAGCCTGTGGGGCAGTGCCAACAGCACGGCAGTCAGGTGTTTCCAGGGAAACGCCGCACAAGCAATGTGCAGGGCGGGGACCCAGGGCATCACCAAGGCAGCATGTGTGTACATGCGTGCATGCACACCTATTCCTCTCGACCAATGTGGTCCTGAACCTGACCCTTTGGGGGAGGGCTTAACCCTAAAAATATGCTACCCTCCTGTAATCCACATGTGTGCAATCCCTGCACAGGGGGAACAATGGCCCCAGAACTTCTAGCTCCTGTACCAAAGGTGCTCAGTTCAGTCCTTCCCCATAGCTCCTGGGACCTCTGAGCTGCTACTCCCTCCACCAGAGACCAGGTGAGTGCTCGCCAGTGAGCAAAACTATGTTCCAGCTCCACAAAAGGGTGGATGGGCCTCTAGCTGCCTTCTGCCCCACCAAGACAGGCAGAGAGAGTCCTCACTGATTTCCACTACCAGCTATCATGGGATTCCCCTTCCAGGCACAGGACCCCTGGGCTGGGGAGCCTGGTGTGGGGCCAGGGAGCCCCTCCTTCTTCACGGGGGCTCTGGCACTGAGGTGTCTCTCCCGGCATTCACTCCCTCTCTGTGGGCCTGGAGTCAGCCTGCCTCACATCTCTGCCCCTCCTACCAGTCTCCACATGGCCTCTTCTTTAAATCCTTCATTTTAGTTGTTCTGTTCAACTAGTGTTGAGATGAATCCTAAGGTTGACTGTTATATAATTTATTTGCAATTTTGGTGTGATCCTGGGAGGCAGTTGGTACAGCACCCACCTATTCAGTGCTCTCCCACCACAAATCATTCACCATTACTTCTTGATCACACCTCATAGCATATTATCTTCCCTTCCATTTCCTCTGCCACTGACTCACTTAAACCTCAATTATATTGCAATACCTTTCCCTCTACTCTCCCTTCCCTTCTGCCAGTACATTTTGTCTATAGAACTTTACACCAAACTCTAATATAATGATTTTCAACATGTACTTATACAAGTACATACAACATGTAAATATCTATGTGTTGTAGTTGTGTGAGTTGTGTGTTTATTTCCACTTAGCCTGGTCAAGTTTTCTATCATTGTGATATCTCTTTAAAGACCATTTTGATATACATTCTCATAAATGGTGAACTTGTACTTAATTAAATATGGCATTTTTTTCCTAATAAATAAATCACCTCTGTATTCTAAAAAAAAAAAAAGTTTGTATTTTTTAGACTATGTGTTCTGTGTTTTGTCATCTGTCCTCCTCATTAAAACATGAGCATACAAGGAATGTGTCATGTGCATCTTTGCATCTTTCTGATATCTAGCATTTTGCTAATATATTTAAGACCTTCAATATTGTTAAAATTGAATTAAATCTTTATTGTTATATTAGTTTAAATCAATTTATCTCTACTCTTCAGGGTACATTTATATGAGAAATTAAGGAGCCGCCAAAACTTGGAATAAATAAATAGGCATTTTTAACACCTTAATAAGTTTTTAATTTCTGTTTCATATTCCCAGAAATGATGAAACTCATGAATCAATAAGAGTGGAACACCCTATATGGAAGTCTAAATTTTGTATTTGCAAGGATACTTGGTGAATTAATTTGTAGTATGTTTGGCTGAAAGTAAATGAAACTTTGACTAGACATGATTTAAACACATAGTGTATACTTGTGTGGTTTATTCAAATGCCACAAGTAGTACAGGAGTAGTATAGAGATGCCAAATTAGTTCATTACCCCAATGATATCTTTCTGTCTGGTCAATCCTTTGCATGTAGGCCTCTTTTCCCTCCTCATAATTGTTGACTCTTGGCCACAAGGCAGCCCCTGTAATCCAAGCTCAAGCCCAAATTCCAGGCAGCAGACAGGCAGAAGAGCACTTACTAGTTGCACTTTGTGCTTCTGTTTGGGAGAGAGCTCTTCCTAGTGACACATGCCTACACCTCATTGGCAGAATTGTGTCACATAGATACCCTTAACTCCAAGGGATTCCGGCAAGGGGATATTTTTCAATGGGAACAGTTGAATATTTAACCCTTCCCTCAACCTCCTCCCCCCAAAAAAGGTAGGTACTAGCCATGTCTATGCTACCTCAAGGCATCAAGGCAAGCAGTCTATTTTTTTTAATTATGTATTTATGGCAAAAACAGATTTAATTTATTTTAGATTTATTTGAGAATTTAATATGTATATATAATATTTTGAAAATGACAATAATCTTTTTTTAAATTTATTACATTTATTGAGGTGGCATTGGTTAGTAAAATTATGTAGGTTTCAAGTGTACAGTTCTGTAATACATCATCTGTGTATTGCATTGTATTGTATTGTATTGTGTTGTATTATAGACTCTAAACTATGTCTATCTATAAGTTTTTGTTCTTGTTTGTTTGTCTTGTTCCTTTTTTGCTTTCAGTGTTATATCCCATATATAAGTGAAGTCATATGGTTCTTGATTTTATCTGTCTGACTTATTTAGCTTAGCATGATAATATGAAGACACATCCATGTTGTTGTAAATGGCAGTATTTCATTTTTTTCTATGGCTGAGTAATATTCCACAGTGTGTATGTATGCACCACATCTTCTTTATCCAATCATCTATTGAAAGGCACTTTGATTGTTTCCATGCCTTGGTCACCAGGAATAATGCTGCAATGAACATAGTGGTACATATATCTTTATGGATAAGTGTTTTCAGATTTTTGGGGTAAATACCCAGAAGAGGGATTATTGGGTGGTATGGTAATTATATTCTCAATTTTTTGAGGAAACTCCATACTGTTTTCCATAGTGGCTGTAACAATTTACATTCCCACCAGCCGTGTATGATGGTTTCTTTTTCTCCACAGCCTTTCCAAAACTTATTATTACTTGTCTTGTTGATGATAGCTATTCTAACAGGTGTGAGGTGATATCTCACTGTGGTTTTGATTTGCATTTCCCTAATAGCTACTGAGTTGAGCATTTTTTCATGTATCTGTTGGCCATTGTATGTCTTATTTGGAGAAGCATCTGTTAGGTCCTCTGACCATTTTTTAATTGGATTGTTTTTTTTTGTTGTTGTTGTTGAATTGTACAAGTTCTTTATATATTTTAGATATTACTCCTTTATCAGAAGCATTGTTTACAAATATCTTCTCCCATTTGGATGGTTGTTTTTTTTTTAATAAATGTTATTGTTAATTTCAGGTGTACAGAACAATGAAATAGTTATCTTTTTCACCCTCACAAAGTAACAACCCCCTTCCCCCCATCTACTGCCCTCCCATCCCTGATATCGTGCTTATCTATTACAATTCCATTGACTCCATTCCCACTCTCTACTCCATGTCCCATGACTATATGTATATATAATTATTGTTGACATACATTATTATTCAACCTCAGCTTCAGAAATACAGTGTGGTGGTCAGGCCTCTCCACCAACTATGAAGTGGTCTTCCTAACAAGACATGAGTCCATCTGGGCCCCTAAAAAATATTTACAACATTATTGATTATATTCCCCAGACTGTCTTTTCTATCCCTGAGGCCATATTGTAGTTACCAATTTGTATTGTCTCAACCCTTCCCCTTCTCCTTTATCCCCACCCTCTCCCAACTCGCAACCCTCAGTTTTTACTCTGTGTCTCTGAGTCTTTTTTTGTTTACATTTCTTTTTATTCAGTTTTTTAGAATCCACGTATAAGTGAGATCATATGGTATTTGTCTTTCTCTGACTGACATTTCATTTAACATAATGTTCTCTAGGTCCATCCATATCGTCCCAAATGGTACTATTTCCTTCTTCTTTATAGCTGAGTAATACTCCATTGTGTAAATGTACCATGGTTCTTAATCCAGTCGTCTACTGATGGGCATTTCGGTTGTTTCCAAGTCTTAGCTATTGTGAATAGTGCCGCAATGAACATAGGGTGCATATATTTTTTTGGATTAATGTCTTGGGTTTTTCTGGATAAATACCTAAGAGTGGGATTGCTGGGTCATAAGGTAATTCCATTCCAGTTTACTGAGATACTTCCGTACTGATTTCCATAGTGGCTGCACCATTCTGCAGTCCCACCAGCAGTGCACCAGGGTTCCGATTTCCCCACAACCTCTCCAGCATTTGTTGTTTGTTGATTTATTGATGATAGCCATTTTGACCGGAGTGAGGTGGTATCTAATTGTGGTTTTTATTTGCATTTCCCTAATGCTAAGTGAGGTTGAACAGTTTTTCATATGTCTCTTGGCCATCAGTATGTCCTCTTTGGAGAAATGCCTCTTCATAAACTCTACCCATTTTTTATTGGGTTGTTTGTTTTTTTGGTGTTGAGTTACATGAGCATTTTATATATTTTGGATATTAACCCCTTATCAGATATCTCATTGACAAATATCTTCTCCCATTCAGTAGGCTTCCTTTTTGTTTTATTGATGGTTTCTTTTGTTGTGAAAAAACTTTTAAGTTTGATTTAGGTCCATATGTTTATTATTTTTTTTTACTTCCCTTGCCTGCGGGGATGTATCAGTAAAAATATTGCTCATGGTAATGTCTGCAAATTTAGACCCTACATTTTCTTCTAGGAGTTTTATGGTCTCAGGTCTTACATTTAAGTCTTTAATCCATTTTGAATTTGTTCATGTATATGGCGTAAGGAGGTGGTCCAGTTTCATTTTTTTGCATGTGTCAGTCCAATTTTCCCAGCACCATTTATTAAATAGACTATCTTTACCCCAAT
>NW_017732248.1:340660-342800 GCF_001890085.2 Hipposideros armiger | reverse complement strand
CTTTGGAAGGTTGTATGCTTCTAGGAAATTATCCCTTTCTTCCAAATTGTCAAATTTGTTGGCATATAATTGCTCATAGTAATTTCTTAAGATTTTTTGTATTTCTGTGGAGTCTGTTGTTACTTTGCCTCTTTCATTTCTGGTTTACTAATTTGAGCCCTCTCTCTTTTTCTTCTGATGAGTCTAGCTAGAGGCTTGTCAATTATATTTATCTTCTCAAAAAACCAGCTCTTGCTTTTGTTGATCTTTTATATTGTTTTCCTGGTCTCTATTTTGTTTATTTCCGCTCTGGTCTTTATTACCTCCTTCCTTGTGCTCCCTTTGGGCTTATTTTGCTGTTCTTTTTCTAGCTCCCTTAGGTGTAAGGATAACCTGTTGATTTAAAATTTTTCTTGCTTTTTAAGGTAGGCCTGCATTGCTGCTTTCGCTGCGTCCCAGAGATTTTGGGTTGTGGTGTGTTCATTTTCGTTTGTCTCAAGGTATTTTTGATTTCCTCCTTGATCTCATCTTTGACCCACTCACTATTTAGTAGCATGTTATTTAGCCTCCATGCATTCGTGAGGTTTCCGGATTTCTTCATGTAATTGATTTCTAGTTTCAAAGCACTGTGGTCAGAGAAAATGTTTGCTATGATTTCAATCTTTTTAAATTTATTGAGAATTGTTTTGTGGCCTAACATGTGGTCTGTTTTAGAAAATGATCCATGTGCATTTCAGAAGAATGTATGTTCCGTAGCTTTGGGGTGAAATGCTCTGAAAATATCAATTAAATCCAGCTGGTCTAAAGTGTCATTTAAGGCCACTGTTTCCATGTTGATTTTCTGTAGGAGGATCTGTCCATTGCTGACAGTGGGGTGTTGAAGTCCCCTACTATAATAGTGTTATTGTTGATCTCTGTCTTTATGTCTGTCAAATTCTGTTTTACATATTTAGGGACTCCTATGTCAGGTGCATAGATGTTTACAAGAATTATATTCTCTTGTTGGATCGATCCCTTTATTATTATGAAGTGTCCTTCTTTGTCCTTCATTATGTTCTTCAATTTAAAGTCCATTTTATCTGATATAAGTATCGCTACTCAAGCTTTTTTCTCAGTTCCATTTGCATGAATTATTTTACTCCATCCCTTTACTTTCAGCCTGTATGTGTCTTTTGATCTGAGGTGAGTCTCTTGTATATAGCATATGCAAGGGTTTTGCTTTCTTATCCACTCAGCCACCCTATATCTTTTGATTAGAGCATTCAGTCCATTTACATTTAATTTAATTATTAATAGGTGTGCAGTTATTGCCATCTTGTATTTGTGTTCCTGGTCTTCGTTAGTTAGGTTGTTTTTCTCTTTCCTCTGCTTAAAGCAGCCCTTTTAACATTTCCTGCAATGCTGTCTTGGTGGTAATGAATTCCTTTAGCTTATTCTTTTCTGGGAAACTCTTTATCGCTCCTTCTATTTAAATGATAACCTTGCTGGATAAAGCAATCTAGGTTGTAGGCCTCTCTTTTTCATTACTTTGAAGACCTCCTGCTACTCCCTTCTGGCCTGCAGAGATTCTGTAGAAAAGTCGGCTGATAATCTTATGGGGATGCCCTTGTATGTAACTTTCTGCCTGTTCCTTGCTGCTTTTAGGATTCTTTCTTTGTCTTTACCCCTTGCCATTTTCACTATAATGTGCCTTGGTGTGGGCGTGTTTGGGATCATCTTGTTTGGAAATCTCTGCACTTCCTGTGCATGTATGTCAATTTCCTTTGCCAGTTTAGGGAAGTTTTCAGGCATGATTACTTCAAATATGTTCTCGATCCCTTGCTCCCTCTTTTCCCCTTCTGGTATTCCTATGATGTGCATGTTGTTGCATTTGATGTTGTCGCTTAGCTCTCTTAAACTATTTTCCATGTTTTTTAGTCTTTTTTCTTTCTGTTGTTCCGCTTGGATGATCTCTGCTATCTTGTCTTCTAAGTCACTGATTCGATCCTCTGCTTCATCCAATCTACTAGTAATTCCATCGAGTTTGTTATTTAATTCAGTAATTGAATTCTTTATTTCTAGCTGGTTGTTTTTCATGATTTCTCTATCCTTTTCTTTCTCATTAATTTCCTTGAGCATTCTAATAATCAGTGTTCTGAACTCTGTCTCCAACAGGTTGTTA
>NW_017732248.1:328859-340655 GCF_001890085.2 Hipposideros armiger | reverse complement strand
ATTCCACAGATTCAGGAGGTTTCTTCTGTTCTTTTATTTGGGATATGTTTCTATGTTTCCCCATTCTGGCTTACTCTTTGTGTTTACTTCAATGAAATAGGTAGATCCCCTAGGTCTCTCAGTCTTTTCTGGGTAGACTTATGTGGTATATGTCCTTTATATTTGAATTGCTCAGACTCCCTTTTCTCCCATGTATGTATACCAGAGGTGTTCCTTATGTTATGTGCCTTCTCCAGTTGAGGTCTAGTTTTTATTGCTTTCGACTTATAGGTAGGTGTGCTTGACTCCCAAGCTGACTAGCCGTGAGGATTAGCGGTGTCCAAAGTTTATAAGCTGTTGTGTGAGGGTTGACCCCTCTGATGAGGCTTGGCCCCAAGAGGCTCTTGTGCCTGTAGCAATTTCCCTTTGAGTGTGAATCTTGTAGGTCAGACCCTGTAATGCTCTGGTTTTATCTAAAGTTGGTCTCTGGGTGTGATGATTCTTGTGCTTCTTTGGCTGGGCCCCACTGCAGAGCATGTTTTAGGACAAAACAGATCAACAAGCACAACCACAAGTGCCATCAAAGGTAACCAGATACTCTCTGATGTACAAAACAACCATTTCCTTACACTCAACATGTATAGAAATAGCAATCATACACAAGTAGTAAACAAACCAACAGAAACAAAACAATGACAATGAGGAGAGAAGAAAAAAAATACCTTGCAGAAAAAATGGAAATGAGGAGGCAAATGAAGCTGTGACAAGGAAGCAGGACAGAAGGGAGAGAGAGAGGTTAGAAGAGAAGGAAAGAAAGAAAGAAAAATGAAGAGAAAAAAATATATATGTCTACACCCCCATATATATGGACATATATACAACTTTATATATGCCTATATAAAAAACTAAAATTACTAAAATAGAAACATCCAAAAACAACCAACACAAGCAATCAATGAAAAAAAATCCCCCAAACATCCAAGAGAACCCAATTAACAATAACAATATCACACACCAAAGGAGCATCCGAAACCGAAACCAATCAAAAAAAAAAAAAGGGAGAAAAACCAAGAAATGACCAGTGCCAATCTTGGCTGAAGTCCGCCAAGCTCTCCCCAGGTTTTCCTCTGCTATACACACACTCCTGTGTGTCTTGTGGGGGCAGAGCCAGGCGCCTGGCACCTACAGTGAGCTTGGAAATGCAGGTCTGTTTTAGATGAGTGGAGTTATGAGGTGTGATTGGTAGTTTTTTTTTACAAATTCAGTGTTATTTCTGCTCCTGCCTGTCCAGAAGCACTCTGATTTCTGCACAGCCAGAGGACTGTATGTACGTCTTTGTGTGCTTTTTCCACTGGGGCTGTTGAAGGGTGGGGAGTGGAGATTTCAGAGCTGCTGGTAGGCCTTCCTGTGTCTCAGCAGCCAAAGTTGCTCTGCTTCCTGAGCTGCCCAGGAGAGGTGGGGGCAAGGACAGCGTGTTTAGTAGCTCTCTCCCGCAGCCTCTTCTCATGTAGATTACTCAACCCCAAGGGAGTTGAAGCACCTTTGTTCTGACTTACTCCTCTCTTCAGGAGTCAGCCTCAGGCTCTGGCAGGGAGGGGCCCAGGGTTTCTGAGGGAGGGTGGGGGTGTGCACTTATCTATGCAGTTTATTTTTCCTATCTGAGAGAAAAGGGGAAAAAAGAAAGAGGGAAAAAAATAGGAGAAAGAACAAAGCCCCTTCCAATGCTCCCACAGAGCCCCTGCTGCTCTCCAGGGGCACCCCCTGGCAAAGCAGCTCGTGTCTCCACAGCTGTGGGGTGTGGGCTGCGTCTCCATGCTTCTCGCTTCCCTCTTCTCCTGCTGGCCCATTTGAGAATTTTGCCTCAGTAACTGCGCGCCCTGGGGCTCCTGTCGCATTTCCGTCAGGGACGGTCAGTCCGGAGTCTGAGCCCACGCAGATGCTACAAACCACTCCGCCTTGTCCTGGATTCCCACTGCTCCACAGCCGTGGGCACAGACGGACTGCGCCTCTGCTCACGCCCTCCTCTCTCTGTTCCGCTTCATGCCCGTCCTGAGGATTCTCTGTTTGTTTTGTTGATGGTTTCTTTTGCTGTGCAGAAGCTTTTTAGAGTGATGTAGTCCCATTCATTTATGTTTTGCTTTTATTTTTTTTGCCTTTGAGGTCAAATTCATAAAAACTTCTCTGAAACCAAGATCCATAAGTTTAATACCTATGCTTTCTTTTATGTAATTTATTTTTTCATGTCTTATGTTTAGGTCTTTGATCCATTTTGAATTAATTTTGGTGCACGGTCACAGATAGCAGTCTAGTTTCATTGTTTTGCACATGGCTTTCCAATTTTCCCAATACCGTTTATTAAAGAGGCTTTGTTTTCTTCATTGTATGTTTTTGGCTCCTTTGTCAAAAATTATCTGCCCATAAAAATGTGGGTTTATTTCCAGGTTTTCAATTCTATTTCGTTGGTCTGTGTGTCAGTTTTTCTGTCAGTACTATGCTGTTTTGATTATTGTCACTTTGTAATACAAACTGAAATCAGGAAGTGTGATACCTCCAGCCTTGTTCTCTTTTTTTAGGATTGCTATGGTTATTCGGGGTCTTTTGTGATTCCATACAAACCTGATGATTTTTTTTATTTCTTGAAAAATACCATTGGGATTTTCATGGGGACTGAATTAAATC
Source organism: Hipposideros armiger (assembly GCF_001890085.2). Classification (NCBI taxonomy): domain Eukaryota; kingdom Metazoa; phylum Chordata; class Mammalia; order Chiroptera; family Hipposideridae; genus Hipposideros; species Hipposideros armiger. Next base: position 337,997 of record NW_017732248.1, on the reverse strand, counting down.
TGTATATTGCTTTGGATAATATGACTATCTTAGCTATGTTGATTCTTCCAATCCATAAACATGAAATATCTTTCCATTTCTTTGTGGCTACTTCAATTTCTTTTAATAATGTCTTATAGTTTTCAGTGCATAGGTCCTTCACATCCTTTGTTAAGTTTATTCTTGCATATTTTATTCTTTTTGTTGTAATTTCAAAAGGAATTGTTTTTCTCACTTCTTTTTCTGAAATTTCATTGTTAGTGAATAGAAATGCAACACATTTTTGTACATTGATTTTGTATCCTGTAACTTTACTGTATTCATTTACTATTTTTAACAGTTTATTGGTGGAGTCTTTAGGATTTCTGTATAAGAGAATCATGTCATTGGAAAAAGTGACAATTTAACTTCTTAATTCCCAGTTTGGATGCCTTTTATTTCTTTCTCTTTCTTGATTACTCTGGTTAGGACTTTCAATACTATGTTGTAACAGTGGTGACGGGATATTCCTGTATTGTTCCTGATTTTAGAGGAAAAGCTTTCAGTTTTTCACCATTAAATATGATATTAGCTGAGAGTTGGTTATATATGGCCTTTATTATGTTGAGCTTGTATCCTTTTATACCTATTTTATTAACTGGTTTATTCATAATTGAGTGTTGTATCTTGTCAAATGCTTTTTCTGCATCTATTGATATAATCATATAATTTTAATCTTTTGTTTATTTGTTTATGTGGTGTATCATATTGATTGATTTGTATATGTTGAACCATCCTTTTGCCCCTGGAATGAACCACACTTGATCATAATGTATAATCTTTTTAATGTATTCAATTTGCTAGTATTTTATTTAGTATTTTGTGTCTATATTCATTTGTGATATTGGTCTGTAGTTTGCTTTCTTTTTGTTATCTTTACCAAGTTTTGGTATCAGATGGTATCAGAGTAATGTTGGTCTCATAAAATGAGTTAGGAGGTATTGCCTCTTATTCAGTTTTTTGGAATAGCTTGAGGAGGACAGGTACTAAATCATCTTTGAATGTTTGGTAGAATTCACTAATGAAATAATCTGGCCCTAAACTTTTGCTTTTGAGGAGATTTAGATGATTGTTCCAATTTCCTTACTGTTGATCAGTCTAGTTAGATTTTCTAGTTTTTTTGTGATTCAGTCTAGGAAGGCTATATATTTCTAAGGACTTCTCCATTTCTTCTAGGTTATTGAATTTAGTGGCATATAGTCCTTCATGTAGGGAGCCGGAGGTCTGCAGTAAGGGTTAAGCCTGAAAGCTGGCAGGCTGACAGGCTCTCAGGCCGGGGTGAGCAGTGTGGGAAGGTTGGCTGCTGAGGAGAAAACAGCCAACGGCCTTGAAAGCTACAGAGTGGAATGCCATCCTGTTAACAGTTTCTGCTTGCTGTACTTTGTTTTATCTTGCTTCGGATAGATTGCTTCCAAGGAATTTGTTCCCTGAGAAGAGGGGGCTATTCCCTCAAGGTCCCCAAAACCCCCTACCTTAGGAAAGTTACTTTTGCTATAAAAGCTGTATACAAATAATAAACGAGGCCACTCTCTGCTATCAGCATTGGGTGGACCTCCTGTCCCCAGCTTTCATCTCTAGTCTCTTTCTTTTCCAGTCTCCCACCCAATCCTCTCAGGTACCTTTTCTGTAGGCTCCTGGCTGACGAGTGCTCGGTTGGTGTGCGGGTCACATCACCTTCATAATATTCTCATATGATCCTTTGTGTTTCTCTGGTATCTGTCATAACTTCTCCTCTTTTAGTTCTGATTTTGATTATTTGTTTCTTTTTTCTTTTTTTCTCAGTGAGTCTAGCCAAGAGTTTTTCAATTTTATTAATCTTTTCAAAGAAGCAGCTCTTTGTTGTATTAGTTTTTTCTATTGTCATTTTGTTCTCTATTTCATTTAGTTTAGCTCTAATTTTTATTATTTCCCTTGTTCTGCTGACTTTGGGTTTCATTTGTTCTCCTTTTTCTAGTTCTTTAAGATGTAATTTTAGGTTATTTATTTGGGATTTTTCTTGTTTCTTGAGATAGGCCTGTAATGATATAAATTTCCCTCTTAATACAGCTTTCATTGCATCTAATAATTTTGATAGGATTTATTTTCATTCTCAGTTGTTTGTATATATCTTTCGATCTCTCCTTTTATTTCTGCTTTGACCCAGTCATTTTTTAATAGCATGTTGTTTAATTTCCCTTTATTTGTGGTTTTCCCACTTTATTTTTGTAGTTGGTCTCCAATTTTCAAAGTCTTGTGGTTAGAGAATATGCTTGGTATGATTTCAGTGTTCTTAAATTTGCTTACGCTGGTTTTGTGTCTCAACAAATGGTTTATCCTTGATAATGTTCCATGAACACTAGAAAAGAATGTATAGTTTGGTGTTCTAGGATGAAATGCTCTGTAAATGTGAATTATGAAAATTACAATAATCTTAAAACCACAATATAGAATAAATTTTCTTAACTGCTACTGCTACTTACCTGTTACTTAACTGCTATATTTTGTTTTTTTCTCCTCTTCCCCTCAGCCAAGTCTAGTTTTCTAATCCATCTTCAGGACACAGGGGTTTTAACTGGCACCAGTACAACTGTGGAATGTATGGCCACAGGCCACCCACACCCCCATGTTACTTGGACCAGAAGCAGTGAAGAGGTGCTGGATGAATCCAGGCATCTGACTACTTCCAGAGGCCTACACTTGTAGAACATCACACTGCAAATCATAGTCCATTTACCTATCATGCCAACAACAGTCAAGGCTTTGTTCAAGCTACAGCAAATGTAATTGTATAATGTATGGGACCAGAAGGTCGTGATTGAAATGTTTATGCTTCCACACTCAGGAAATTATTTTTCAACTTAAAAAAATGTCAATAAAATCAATGGAGAGGTATTTTTATTTGTTGTTTATTTTTTGAATAATAGAAATTTTAAAGTTAATCTGTTTCATATTAAAACTTGGATTTTTCTTTTTCACTTCAGTCTTTATCTAAATGCCATAATCAACCATCAGCAATAAAAGAGATCGAGTCATTAATCTGGCAGCAATCTGTCAAAAAATATTTGGGCTTCAGTATACTTTACAAATATAAGAAACTCCAAATATGAAAGTGGAAAGGCTGTGCCCTAAACTCATAGTCACTTACTAAGCTGTCTACTCAACATAGCTTAAGAATATGCTGATGGCTCTTACAAGTAGCCTGGGTTGTATAACAAAAGCAATAATAGAGCTATTTTGAACACAATAAATAATTCATATACATGGACATGCAATAATGTTGGAAAGATTTTGTCTTTTTCTGCTATGCTATTCTTCCGTTCTTAACCCAGGGCTTGCTTCTTTCTGTTGTGGTTGTTTTGTGTGGGGGTGTAAGGGGGTGTAGATGTGTGTGTGTGCATGTATGTGAGCATGTATGCTCTCAACACTCCTTGTAGGCTTAAAGGCTTAAGAAACAGCAGAATATGTGTTATTGGAGTGATGTCAAAAGTCCTGTTCTATACCAAACAGTTTTTCATCAGCTGACAAAAATACAATAATTTATAATTATTCATTTCAAGCAATTGCTGGAGTCATGGACATTGTCATTTAGTTAAGAAGTTTTACAATTTTACTTAACATTTTCATAGGAACTGATCTACCAAAAAAATCAGACTGATAAACACAGGGAAAAGAAAACAGTTTAGAAATATGGAATTGACCAGCATAGCTCAACACTAGATTGTGGGCAACATTAGGACAGTGAGTGTTGGCTTCTGTGAGCAGTAAAACTAACCCACCAATAGGCACAGTACTTCAACTATACTAGGTTTTCAGCATTCAGTAAATGTTATTTGAATTGAATTCTTTAGCATTAACACTTTAAATAGCAATAGATTAATAATTTCTTATTCCAATTTATATCTGAAGAAAAAAATTGTGTTTTCTCTTAGAAATGTTAATACCATGAAAAACATTTTCTATGCTCTAAAAAAAAGATGTACAAAATAAATTTTTTCTTGGTCTTTGGTAATTCCTGGAGGAGATTACTTTTGAAAGAGTCAAACATTATTTTTAGACTTTTACTGTGTTGGGTTGAAAAATATTTTCAAAGAAATGGTGTTTGGGTTTTTTTGCTTGTGTTTTTTTATATTTAATGTCTGTTTTTCAGATGCATAAACCCTAATCAAACATTTGCCTTCTAATAGTCTTTATTTCATACTGTACTACTCTTCTGTTTCTCAACTTCTTGCCTTTAGTTTCTATTTGTTATATTTGTTCATTTACCTCAGTTTATGTTTAACTAAACTCTAATAACATTTATGAACCTCTTCATTTCTCAAACTATAATACACTAATAATTTCCTTTGCCATCAGTTTGCACTGAAATCACCATCTGCTTATCTTTTTTTCCTTGCAACTGTGTACATGTTTAAGTTTGTAATAGGCCTTGATATTGTTCATTAATCATTCAATACATTTATAAAAGAGGCTTATTTTGACTACTGCATAAATATTTTAAGATTTATCTCTTTTGAGTCATCAACAGATGTTCCATCATATATATATATATATATATATATATATATATATATATATATATATATCTTTTAATGTCCATTTAAGCCAAGATCACAATTACTTACAGATTAATTTCCTTCCTTTGACTGGCTGAGCAAGTGATAAATAAAAATTTTTAAAAAGCTTCAATGAAAGGTGTGAATCACAGTGTGAAACCCTTAGAAGAAAAGGTTTATAGTCAACAACAATGCAAATGAAAACACTTTCTTTGTATGAATCATCATGGTCATGGATTTTGTAAAATCTCTTGAAGTGTGGGTTTTAATAAAATAGCAAAATGCTTCATCTAAGCTTATGCTGTTTTAGCATTAGAGGTGGGACTCTGATGGCCACTATTGTAAATGGAAGACCAAGAAGTGTCAACTCATCATTCTGGTTTAATTTCTCCAGCCTATACTACCTGCTTTTGTGATGTTCTGGAGTTTTTTTTTTGGTTTTCTCACCATTGGATCAAAATTTTTTCATTGATCTAGCAAATCAGTCATTTCAGTGTTAGAAATTAATGTAAAATGATCATGTACTCATTTCCCCCTTATTTTTGGGTAGAATGTGGCATCTTGGGGAATTTTTAAAAATATGAGAACACATGAAACATAAAAATGCTTTTTACCCTGGCTTGGCTAATTATGAGTTTTAGTTATTATTGAATAGTTGAAATCAAATTTTCCAACATTGGTGTCTTGACTAAATGATTTGTTTTAACTACTACCTACTTTTGCTATATAGCTCTTTTACTGTCAGGAATCCATTTTTTAATGTAGAAGTAATTTTGTTTATCTCAAGTAATTATTAGTAATTTTAAGAATTCATGTAATGTTCTTGGAGGAACATCAGGCTGGGGTTGAGTGACCTAGATTATTATATTGCCTCTGCCACATATTAGTTCTGACTAAGAGTACTTTAATTTAACCACCCCCTCTTCATCTATGGAACATGGAGTCTGAGACTGTGAGTTGTTTCCCAGGTTGACTTTCTTATAGGACTCCATTATAAATATCTTACAGGCATTCCTGAGGGCTTTCTTGAATTTAGGTGACCTTATAATTTATCTTCCACCACAGTTATCTAGCCTAGCACCTTATTTGGAATTGAAAACTTTAAAAAAATCTTTAGTACCTGAACTCAGTATAAAACCTGAAACAAATATATTTTGCCAAATATTATTTATTTTATCATGTTTACTGTATTTCTAGATGGTAGGTGGGAGTAAGGAATAGCAAGAATTGTGCAAAGATCTAAAAACAAAGAGAAATAATTTGTCAGATCATCTCAAAAAGTTGTTTTTAAAATGTTATCACTTAGGAATTATTGGACATCATCATGTATTTCTTAAATGGCCACATGTTTTGTTTTACATATTAATAAAAGAATCATGAACAGACTTTATAACTGTATATGCAGTATTAGCTATTCATCATTTAAAAAAGGTCAGCTGTAAAACATATGAATATTTAGAAATCTATGGATTTTGACTTACATATGACTTTAAAAGGTGTTGTCACATATGTTGTGGCAACATTAATCTTAAGAAGCATATTGTTTCTTCCTGAAATTAACAGACAAACTTGGCTCAAATTTATTCTGTGTGTAAAAGTTTAGAGAAAATGATTTCATTAATGATTCAAATATGATTTGTAGTTTTAAATATCTCTATCACCACTAATAGAAAACAATTATAGGATATAAGTGGCTCCCATAAAATTTAGAAATAATTTTTTCTTATTGAATACTGTTTTTCTGCTTTGCAAACCAAATATGTATATTTCTTATTTCTTTGCAGTCAGGCACAAACAAATGTAAATACCTACACACTCTTAATATTCTCCTTCATAAATAATTGGAACCAAATTCTAACTATACAACATATTTGAACATATTTCCTTTTTTCCATTGTTACTAAAATTTTGTAAAATAATTTTCAATTTTAATGCAATTTTTCATTCTCTTTAGCTCCTCCACAATTTACAATAAGCCCTAAGGATCAAGTGGTACTACAAGGATATGCTGAGTAATTTTTCTGTGAAGCTGTAGGACACCCACCTCCAGCAATTTCCTGAAAAAAAGCAGGTATTACTGTATCTACAAATAACTGTGTGAAGAAAAAAAAATCGCCTTTTTAGAAGAGTATAAAAAATAGTTTATGCGGGACTTCCGGTAACATGGCAGGGTAGACAGACGCTGTGCTGACTACCATCCAGGATCACAACAAAATTACAAATAATTTATAAGATATTCAACCTCGGAAGTTCCCTGGACCCTAGATGAGCAGAACCTCTAAACGAAGGACTTAAAGAGGAGGCCACATTGAGTCCGCTAGAAGGGGCGGAGACGAGAGAGGGCAAACCCCGTGAGGGTCACCTCAGCAGTGGGGAGGCTTCTCCGGTTGGCGGCAAGACCCTCCAGCCCCATACCGTGCTCACCAGCCCAGAGTTACGTTGCCGGGAAGAGGAGCTCTACGATAGCTAGAAGGAGAAAATAGTGACGACTCTCTTTGCTCGACTTGGTGAGGCTGGGGGCGTCTGGAAAAACAGTGGAGCCGGCAAACCGAATTGCCCACAGGTGAGCACTCACCCGGTTCCTGGTGGAGGGAGTGGCTTTGTGAGCGGGGCCCAGGAGCCTCCGGGAAGGACTGAACTGAGTGACTTTGGCGCAGGAGCTGGAGGTTCGTGTACAAGTTGTTCCCCTGGTATGGAGCTTGCGCGCAGATGGAGCATAGGAGGCCACCATTTTTTTAGGGCTGGGCCCTCCCACATAGGCTCGGGTCTGGGACAGCATTGGTCTGCTGGAATTGGTGCAGGAGTATGGGTGTGCATGCGTGCGCGTGTGCGCATGCGGTCTTGGATCCCCACGCTCCATATTGTTTGTGCTGCATAGCCAGGGAAACGCCGGATAAGCGTGCTTCAACTAAAACAGACCCGGAAGTGCACAACTTGCCTTAGGTCCCTGATTTCCACACTGCACATGCAGAGTTGTCTTGGTGGCAATTGGCTGTTGGGCTGTTTGGCCTGATATTTGAGCAGCTGATTGGGACAGGCTGAGACAGGGAGTTTTCCTGGGAGTGTAGGGCCACTAGCTGTGCGCCTGCGTGATTCAGCTGGGGCTTTCCGGGTGAGTTTGTGTGGGTTGGCTGCTGATGCAGGAGTGTATGCTGCTCTGACTTGGTGGGGGCCACTGACCACACCCTGTGGTGCCTTGGGGGCCTGCCCCACCCACCTAGAGCTGTGTTGCCAGGGACACCCTGAGCCCCTGGTCCCTAGCTTCTAACTCTGCAGGCCACAGAGGGTTTTTTGCAGCAGCAGAGAGCCCACAACAACCTGTGAGGATTTTGGGTGGTGAGCACAGTTCCAAAGCACAGAGCAACTAATTGTGGGAAGCTTATTGGAAGTCTAAAGGAAGGTCGGCGCATGACCCACTGAGCTCTTCCCCCCCAACAGCTGGTGCTGAGTCACCCAGAATCTCTCTATTGCTGAGCAAGTGGTCTGCAGTGCAGATTACAGCGGATAGAGGGCCCCTCCTTTCTTTTTCCCTCATTTTTTCCTTTTTTTCCCCCCTCTTTCTCTTTTTTTTCTTTTTTTCTTTCTAGGTGATGTAATACATCGAAGCAATCAGAGCGACAGTCAGAATGAACAAACAAAGAAACATGTCCCAAGTAAAAGATCAGAAAACCTCAAGAAATGCAACTAAGTGAAACAGAGGTATCCAACCTTTCAGAGACAGAGTTAAGAACACTGATCAAAAGAATGTTTCAGGAACTTAAGGAGGACATAAAGAAGGATACAGAAATCATAAAAAACCACCAGGTAGAAATAAAGAATACAATAACTGAAATGAAGAACACACTCGAAGGAATCACCAGTAGATTAGATGAAGCAGAGGATCGGATCAGTGATTTGGAAGACAAAAGAGCAGAAATCACCCACTTGGAACAACAAAAAGAAAAAAGAATAGAAAACAATGAAAATAGTTTAAGAGACCTGTGGGACAACATCAAGCGCAACAACATTTGCATGATACGAATACCAGAAGGAGAAGAGAAGAAGCAAGGGATCGAGAATGTATTTGAAGAAATAATGACCGAGAACTTCCCTACTCTGGTGAAGGAAATCGAAATACAAGCCCAGGAAGTACAGAGAGTTCCAAACAAGCTGAACCCAAACAGGTCCACACCAAGACACATCATAGTAAAAATAGCAAAGGTTAAAGACAAGCACAGGATCCTAAAAGCAGCAAGAGAAAGACAGCAGGTTACATACAAAGGAACTCCCATAAGACTAACAGCTGACTTTTCTACACAAACTCTGCAGGCGAGAAGGGAGTGGCAAGAAATCTTCAAAGTGATGCAAAATAAAGGTCTACAATGAAGACTGCTCTACCTAGCATGGTTATCACTTAAAATTGAAGGAGAGATAAAGAGCTTCACAGAAAAAAATAAACTTAAGGAATTCATTACCACCAAGCCAGCATTGCAGGAAATGCTAAATGGGCTTTTTTAAACAGAAGAAAGGGGAAAACAAGCTAACCCAGGAAGATCAGAAATACAAATAACAAAATGGCAATAAATATGCACCTATCAATAATCACTTT
>NW_017732248.1:314311-325009 GCF_001890085.2 Hipposideros armiger | reverse complement strand
ATATATATATATATATATATATATATATATATATATATGGTCATGGGACGTGGAGTATAGTGTGGGAGTTGAGTTAAGGGAATTGTAATAGATATGTATAATATTGGGTGGAAGTGGGGTGGTGGATTGGGGGAGGGAGGTTGTCACTTCGAGGGGTAAATAGTGTAACTATTGCACTGTGTTGTACAGCTGAAACTAATTCTAAAAAATGTGTATTTCATAATAAAAAATAATTAAAAAAAGAGAGAACATCTTAAAATGTCATAATCAAGTATTGCCCTGCACCCTGCTTTTCCACAAACAGTATGGCATGGTGGTCCTGGATTGCTGTTCTACAGCCATACAGCCTATTTCTATTCTTATTGTGATTCCTCAGTTCATCACTGGGTGTCTTGGGCAGCTAACTAAATATCTTTGTACCTTAGACTTATTGCCTGTATATTTCGTATCATAATAGGACATACTTGCTAGTAGAATTGAATAAGTTAATACAGATAAATTGCTTCAACAGTGTCTGGCACATAGAAAGGGCTTAACTAAAGTGGGCTATTAATATCATTACTACTATTTTATGATCTTAAGTCATCATGATTGCATACATAGAGAACTAGACATGCCTTAGTTGACCAAAATCTCTAAAACAATTTCACATTTTTAGTGACTTTAATATTCTTTTTGTTACTTACTTAGTTGAGTTCACCAAAGTGTATAAGTCAATATTGTGTGCTGGTCAGTGAGCTTGGTACTTGGGATACAAAGATGAATAAGGCATCACTCATTCCTAACACAGTCTTTCTTTAGTAGAGGAGACAGTATATCAGCAATTTAAGTACATCTTGTGTATGTAATAGATGCACATTAAAACAGAAGGAACAGAAAAGATGGTAGCTATCAGGGACTTCATAGGGATAATGATGCCTGAGCAGGAATTTAAAAGTGAGAGGGAATTTCCAGGCAGTTACATTTAGGGATAGAGAAGACAAGAAGTGCCAAGACTCACAAACTGAGTGTTGCACACTATTTCAGAGGGTTTACTGAGGTCCCTAGGACCCATGCAAGGACCCCATGAGTTTGCAGTCCCCACCATAGATGTTGCTTTTTATAGAAACTACTATTCTAATAAGTAACTTATTTAAAAATTTACCTTGAATTTAGCACTGCTACTGACATTTGGGACTCACCTATTAACAAATTAGGAAAAGAACACACAGGTCCCCTTATAATCTGGTGATGGAGCTTTCATTCTTCTTGATCATTTGGAAAATGTAGCATTCTTAAATGCCCAATAGATGTGAGATTCATGGATGCTGCAGTGTTGCCTTGCAAACAGTAATATCTTTTGTCATTTGCAGAAAACCTCACACCATGAGTGATCTACTGGCTCAGTTTCGTTATCCTCGTGACCCCCTTACCGTGGAGACAGCAAGAGCTGGGGATATTTTTGAGCACACACTTCAGCTGATCCAGGAATATGTAAAGCAGGGGCTCACTGTTTATTTGGAGGGCAAAGGTCAGCCTTCAGAAGCATTCTGTTCTAAATCTACTGCCTATAACAAAACTGACTACCCCCTCAACTCTTAATCTCCAAATCATCATGTCATTTACAAATTAATTTACTCACTACTTTTATCAAGTGAATGCAGATGTTCTCTTATTGGAACTATAATTCAAAAGTAGAGATGGTAAATATATATTCAAACTTATCAACTTTTGCCAGTTATATATAGCAAGTAAATCTAGGGGACCTATGTGAACTTACTTTTGGAATACAAAGAATACTAGTACTTTGTGTAGAAAGTTCTTTATCTCCAGGGTAATGTTTCTTTACTTATCATTGTGATCACCTAAGTCGTTCAGTGAATTCACATGAATTCCTCCTTCCACCTATAACATATGCATCTCTGTTCCCTCAGGTTTTTTTGTTTTTTTGCTATACTCAATGTGACACTTTGCTATACACTATTTATGCTGAGTGTAACAACAACATCTACAGGTTTACCTTTCTTTAGTCCCCTTCAGAAAATAATCTGAGAAGTGATGTTGAAGGCCTATTTGTGTGCTTGGCTCACCCCTTAGTGCTCTAAACAATTCTCCAAAGTATATTTGACAACCCCTAGTGGACCACTATGTCTTGGATTTTTAGTTTCTCTAACTAAACTACCCAAGTGAAATCATATTAGTCCATATTAGTACTTTAATTAAACCTCCAGACATTTTGAATCATATCAGGTATGACTTAGTTATGGTCAGGTCTGCTGAAAAACCTTATGCATCTTTCTTCAGATCCAGGTGAAGGTAAAGCCCATGAGTCTTTCTGGAGTTCTTCGAGTTCAAATTTCCAGAAATAACTTAGTCTAAATCCATAACTAGAAAATTAGAAGCAATCACTATCTATGGAGATATTGCTTTGCTAAAATGGGCATCCCAAGTACATGATGTTCATTATACCAAATTGAATATATCTTCTCATGTAAAGTATTCAAGAACATTAGCAATTTTTTCCCACAAAAAATCACTATGCTATTTTACCACTTTTTCATTATTTTTAAAGTTAAAGTCCTTTTCCTTTTTCCCAGGAGCAGCTTGCCCTAAAAGTGAACTCAGTATCCATGTCTTGGTATACAGAAAAATTATTGTCTCTGTCCATGATTAAGATGTCTCAGGGTCCAGCCAGGGACAGACTTACACAGATAAAAGACAAATGGTCCTGGTGTCATTAGTTAGTTCCTGATGATTAAAGAGGGATAATAACTCTTACCAAGCAAGACTAAATGAATAATTTTTTGCAGATTTCAGATAATGCTGCAATTTGAACCTCTTTTAAAAGTGTAGCTCCAAGGCACCCTCAGGTTGTGTTGCCATTCCCTGCAGAATGACAGCTTGTGGTAGTTTAAAAGTTACTTCTTAATCCCCTCATGTCAAGTATCTTTGGGTTAACATTCACAAAACCCACACTGGCACATCTTAGATTCTGTCTTCTAGGAGCATAAAACCTACAAGAAAGAATTCTGAAATGGAAAAAATTATTATAGTCCTGTGATGATGATTAACAAGTCCTTACCAACATTATATTGGTAAAAGTACAGAACTGATTTAGGCAGGAACGGGAACATATTTCTCTTTCCTTTTTGTTCATTCCAGCAATCAGTCATTGCTCATAACAAATGTCACCAAGCAACACCCCTGTTTCCTAAAACTGTTATATAACTCTCTTTCCTCTATTTTTATTAGAGCCTTTAGTTTTGCCCTAATGAAATGTTGTTTGACGTAATGGTTTCTGCTCACCCAAAGTGACGGTTCCCCACTGCGCCAAGAATTTGAGGTTCTTCCCTCTCCCCACCTCAAGGACACCTTTCTTCATTGCTCTCGCTGCTCTACATTGCAGAATTCTGCTACAATGACATGGTGTCCCGTGCTACCCCAGCCTCATCGCCAGTTTATTTGGGCGCAAAGCCCACAGGCACATGCCAAACTGCTCTGACGTGTTTTCTTCAGAAGTACTGAGCCCAGGACAGAACTTGCAACAACCTGCAGCACCCCACATGAGCCATGGCTCTGACCGCCTTTGAACTCATGCTGAAACCGGCCTATGAGAAGGGCTTCAACTTGCCTGGCGGGGTTGGCCACCACGCTCTGCCCAGTTGGTATCCCCTTCCGTTGCTCAGGTTGGTCTTTACTGGAGTTGGCAGTGATGGTAGCTGTCACCCACGACAATAGATACACACACATGCTCATGCACTGGGGCCAATTTTTAGATCACGATTTGGACCACATGATGCCAGCGTTGAGCGTGTCTCGCTATTCTGATGGGCAGCCATGCAGCTCCGTGTGTACTAATGACCTTCCTTGTTTCCCCATTGTCATTCCTCACACTGAACCTCAGGGGACCCGTGTACCATGTATATTCTTTGCACCCTCCAGCCCTGTGTGTGGCAGCAGCACAACCTCCTTGGTGAAGAACTCAGTGTACGCCTGAGAACAGATTAACGAGCTCACAGCATACATTGATGCCTCTAATGTTTACAGAAGCTCAGAATGAAAATCTCAAGTTCTCAGAGGCCACTCAGAACCCCAGGGGTTCCTGAGGACAGGCTTACCTTGGGCCCTTTCAGGAAAGCACTTACTGTCCTTTTCTACAGTCCCACCTACTGAGTGCACAAGACATAAGCAAGACAGCCACAACTCCTCTTTCCTGGCCTGCGACCACAGGGCCAACAAACAGCCAAATCTCACAGCCATGCATACGTTGTGGTTTCGGAAACACAACAGGGTTGCTACAGAGCTGTCTGCCCTCAATCCCCACTGGGATGAAAATACCCTTTATCAGGAAACCAGGAAGATTGTTGGTGCTGTGCCACAGCACATCAACTACAGCCTCTCTCTGCCCAAGATCCTGGGGAAGCCTCGCATGAAGATGCTGAAGGATTACCAGGGCTACAGCACTAATGTGAATGCAGGCATCATGAACTCATCTGCTACTGCTGCCCTCAGATTTGGCCACACATTAGTCAATCCTACTCTTTATCAACTAAATGACACCTTTGGTGAAATCCCTGAAGGCCACCTTCCACTCCACAAAGCTTTCTTCTCACCATCCAGAATAATTGAGGAAGGTGGGATAGATCCACTCCTTCAGGGGCTCTTTGGTGTGGCTGCTAAGTCATGGGGGCCCTCTCAACATCTCAGCCTGGAGTTGATTCTCCACTGTCCATTTTGTGGCCCTGGATTTGGCTGCCAGCAACATTCAAAGGGGAGAAGACTACTGGATACCTCCATATGTTGACTTCAGAATTTTCTGTAATTTTGATGTCTGTTGAAAATTTCAAGGATCTACAAAATGAAATTAAAGAATCAGAGATTAGACAAAAACTGAAAAAGTACATATGTAAATGTTGCCTGGATTTAACAATTTCTTGGAAGAGGTAGAAGTGTTAAAGGGCATTTTGTGTGGATGGAATTTTGTTTTCCTGGTGATCTTATTGCAGAGTCTTTAGTAATTGTTATTGTGGGAGAAGTTAAATATTAAAGGAAGGATTTCCATAGACTAAAATATTTCATTTTACCTATTTGCCTATCCACTTCCTTTGTAAGTATAAATATTGCTACTTCCTATAACTTGCTAGTACATCTGAACTAGGAGAAGTTGGCATGTCTAGCTCATTCACGTTCTATGGTTATCCAAGCATGGCCCTTTCATTGTTATGGAAAAGTCATAAATTCTAATATAAAGCTTTTTAGTAAACTGGCTCATCACACAAGCTTTCTTAGGCAGAGTAAAGTAGTGGAATGAAAACACATGCATCTCTATATCTATATCTATCTATCTATATTTATCTATTATCTATCTATCTATTCAAAAGAATAAATAATTCTAAATTTATCATCAAAATATAAGTAAGGACCTTTTCACTGTGCCATTAATGCCTGTCAGTAAAGTATCAGTAATATTTTCTCTAAATGTGAGATTCAAAATTTCTTTTTAGTTACAAGTATAAAACATTTCCAGGGATGATCTTTAACTGTTCTTCATCCTCACCACACCTCATCCCTTAAAATATTAAAAAAAAACATTGAATCACAAAGTTTTGTCTGTAGTAGGCTAAATATAGAAGACTAACATATTTATCAATAGATTAAGATATATTAATATGAAATCTTTCAGAGAAGTTTAAAATTGTTTGCAAATTATGGAGCTAATTGTCATTATTAGGTTCTTTTTTGTAATACCAAGAATATAAATATTTTTATGCCACAAGAATTTGTCTCATGTTTATGTTGACTATCAAACTGTGTAATGTATCAAACTGTATAATGTATCAAACTGTATAATGACTCAGGCAGTGTTAGGCTGGAGTATAGATGAGGGCCCTCCACTGCAGGTCAGATGGCTGTAGCGAACTGTGACTGGCCTTTGAGATGGACAGTGGCCCAAAACCCTGAGAAAATGTGTAATATATTTAAAAAAAATCAAAGTATCATGCAGGTTGAATTTACAAGTTTCTACTTGAAAGAACATTGATTTTTGGATTCATAGATTGGTTTAAATTTCTATTTTTATTTAGTGCTGAGAGCTTGTGAAAAGTAATTAAATAGTTTTGACTCAGAATATCTATAAAATGAGAAAGTATTGGCTCTTTCTCAGAGTTGTTTAAAGATTAAGTTATATAAAATGTATCAAATACCTAGCTTAATTCTGGTGCATCATGGGTAATCAATAAGTGTTATCTGCAGAGAGTATTATTATATGATTGTCATTTCAGTTGTTGGCATCATTATTATATTGCACAGCAGCTATGATCTAGCCCTGTGTTAGGGGCTGAGGCCAGAGATGGAGGAAATAGCATAATGTAGAGCCTTCCTGTTTGCAGGGAAGGCAGGGAGCTGCTGTAATCATTGTGAAAAGCTGTCATAGAGATGGGGACTGAATGTCATGGGAGCACAGAGCTCAGATATGGAAGCTATGTGGAAGATAAACAGCAAGCTACTGATAAAAAAAGTCATTTGATGTGGTCTTGGAATTTTCTGTGTGTGATAAATTAGATGATTCCTTGCATTCCAGTGAGAGGGATGGAAGTAGGGAAGTGTGGGGTTAAATGGCAGAAGGAGAGAATAGAAAGATGATAGGGGACAGTTTTTCAAGGGCCTTGTGTGCCATGCAAAAGAATTAGATCTTCATCCTGTGTTGAACTCTAAAGCAGGAGAGTGACCTGAGGCAACACTTTTCCAAGAAATAGTAGCTGGCAGGAATTTGTAAGATGTAGTGGAAAGAGGAGACGCTAGCAACAAGGAATTCTACAGTTACTGCAGCAGTTCAGATGAAGCAAAAAGACAGCTTAGATACAGGCTTGTGGCAGTATATGCATTACTATTAGTATTTTAAATGTTTCTTATAGACACATCATCTCTATTGATAAAGCTGGGGACAACACTTGCTTTGTAATCATCCTAGTCCCACATCTCAATTCACAGTTAACTTGTAAATTCACCACAAATTATAGAGTACCAAAAATGTTTCCTTTTAAAAATTTCTTGTCAAAAGTCCTCCTAAATCCTATGGTTTTAATGTGTGAGTAGTAGCCTGCCTGTTGTTGACTCAGGCACTGTTAGGTTGGAGTATAGATATGGGCTCTCCACTGCAGGTCAGGTGGCTGACATAAAGTGTGACTGGCCTTTGAGATGGATAGTGACTGGAAACTCTGTGCATTGAACATTCACACATCTGGCCTTCTCTGTGCTCATTTAATGCATTTAGAACCTTAACACCCAAGCCTTCTGAAACCTAAACAGGGAGTCATTATCCTTGCTTCAGAGAATATTTGAACTAGGGAAACTTCATGCAGCTTGATACCTATCTTCTGCTGGAGGAGATTAGGGATGGCCAGTATGGGTGGTGTAGGGATGCCAGGAGATCAAGCTACATTTCAAAGGCTGTGTGGTATCTGACTTTCCCCTGTGACTTATAGTGAATTTATAAAATATCAACCATAGACTTATCAGCTGTGAACATAAAATAAATAAGTTGCAATGAGTTTTGCAGTCCTTATCTAAATATCTGTAACTGCAGTTTATTAGGAGCAGATTAAGCTAATGAATATGGCATGGCTTTAAATACTTTAAATTAGTATTAGAAATACTGATTTACATAGTACTTCTTTATTCTCTCCAGTTCCTTCTTTTTCTTTTGTATTAATTTACAGCTATGGTGTTGGGAGTTTTTTTCTAAACCACCTCAGTCAATTTGGGAAAGAGCTAGAGAATATATCAATGAATGAACAAAATATATACTCATCTATAACATTAAAAACTTTATATTTTATGCAATCAAGACAGATTAAGAATTGGCTAAAGCAGGGAATCATAAATATAATATATGTACACATCTTACATATTTTAACTGCACACATTTGAGTGCACATTAAATTCTGTAACTTATGCTGTGTGGAGGACAAAGTCTGTTTCCTCATTTTGTCATTGTTTCTTTGATATATGAAGGTCTCACAATTAAGTTTGCTAACTGATCCTAGAAAAATTGCTACACACCTCATTCCTGAATATCACTATGGTCACCTTCGAAATACTCCTCTGGGAAGCTATGCACCAATGCCAGCACCTAGTCCACCCTTCAAAGCAATTTTGGAACTCTTTTACTGGAATGGCCATCAGAGCTGTCGTCCTATTACCCTTGATGTCCTGAATGTCTCAAAATCCTTCCTTTCAGTATTTCCTTTATATTGGGGTAAAGAAAGAAGTCACTGGGGGCCAGATCAGGTGAGTAGGGAGGGTTTGCCAATACAGTTATCTGTTCATAGGCTAAAAACTCCCTCACAAACAATGCTGTGTGAGCTGGTAAATTGTCATGATGCAAGAGCCATGAAATGTTGGTGAAAAGTTCAGGTCGTCTAACTTTTTCATGTAGCCTTTTCAGCACTTCCAAATAGTAAACTTGGTTAACTGTTTGGCCAGTTGGTGCAAATTTATAATGAATAATCCCTCTGATATCAAAAAAGGTAAACAACATCATTGCAACAAGTTTGCGGACTTAATTATCAGACCTCGCATTTCTGCCAATTAAGAGTTCTGGAATAAGTTTATGTTTTTTAATAAGTTCTCATTTTGAAATAAATTTATGCCCACACTGGATAATTTGTGACTAAGTTTGTTCTGAAAGGGAAATAAGAATTTGTCATGGGAGCAATGGTATAGTTAACTAAAAATTAAAAGACAATGTGAAGGGCAACAAATATTTTTTTGAAATTAAAAAAATGTAATAACTATTTGGGAAGCATTGATTCAGGCAGAGACCAAATAGTATTCTGATTAGGAGACAAAGATAAGAGAAAGGCAAGGAGAACAATTACATCAATAGAAGGAAAACATTTCTATAGGTGCAGAAAAGCTAACATAGTGACACTAATTCTAAACAACGTTTTTAATTTTCAGTCTAGTAGTCATCAGACCTATAGTCATAGTATCTGATTTCTTGTTATCTTTGCAAACAATTCTTTTGGGACATAATGTTGCTTTAAGCACAGGTTATTTTGCCCTGTTTTAACATTCCAAAGGTTTGAGGCATAAGGCCTGCAAGGCAGTTCCTCTGGGATGCAACTTCAACTTCATTTTAAAGTGGCCCCATTTTGGGCTAGCCAAATGGCTCAGTTGCTTAAGACTTTGCTCAAGAGTTTGAGCTCTGAGCAACAGCAGTTCAATTCCCAGCCCAAGCTGAACAGCTGTTGAGCTGCCAACAGGTGGCAGGATGGCTCAGCTTAAAAAAAATAATAAAGTGGCCCCACTTATGTTATTATTATTATTATTTTGCAGTATGAATACAGATTCCTTGTATATATTTATACAATTCCTTAGTGGTTTCTAGTTATGTTATATGCTACTAATTGGCATCAATTTTTGTCTCTCTTTTTGACAAGCCTTCCCAAAATATTGAATTTAGTTTTCACAGAAATAAGTAAATTTCTTATCGTGTTTTACACAAATTTCTTTTTATTGTTTTACACAAATACTTTATATTTTTATGTAATACTCAGTTAAATTACATAATCTAAACCAGAAATACAGCAAGCTTGTTAACCTCACTGACTCTGACTGAGAGCTCAACAGGTAGAAGCTGTGACTCAAGGAGGAATCGCTAACCCCGGGGGCTTTAGCCATCATCAACATTGACAAGAGTGGGGAACACTAGAAAGTTAGTATTTTCAGGGATGAAGAGGTTGTTTAAAATAGCAAACAGATATTGTACACTGTAAATATATTGTGATAATTTTTAAAAATTAGGATAAAGAGAAGGGATACATATGCTGCTATAAAATTAAGAGAAAACCCATGCAGTAGAGGGGACAGCAAGAATACTCAGGGTGGTGCCAGGAGACTCAATTTCTTTTCTCTGTTCAGACAAATTGAGTTGTGTGATCTTGGATGACTGTAGATGAATTTTCTCATTTTCTCTTCTGTAAAGCTAGGATGTCTTACTAAAAGGTTCTTGAGGTCCTTCTAGGTCTGAGATTATAGGATTTTTTAATTAACTGCTACCTAAGCGAGAGCTTAAAATAATAATTTAAAAGATGCTCTTTAATTAATAGTTTTAATCCACACTCATAATATTTTCATATCCTAGGAATATTTTCCCTCACCTTTGTATGTCATTGGATTTACAAAACTAATGATTTTCCTTTACTTCAATGAATACTGAAGGCTCATGTCAGTTTTTCACCCAAAAGTAAAATCTGATTTACCTTGTTTCCTTCTATTAATACCTTCATATTGGATATTTTGGGTAGCTTTTAAAAAGCCAGAACAATATGTGGACATTTATGTCAAGACTTCCCTCTCAAATAACCAACTGTTTTTGCCATGAACAACACTTCTCCTGTCACAGGAAAGCCAGATAGGAACATCTTTTTTAGTTATCCTTCCGTTCACTTCAGTAAAATTGGCTAGATACTTTGCATTCTTCTCAAGATGCTCAGGGCATGGGTGGAGAAGACTCACAAACCACATAACCCTGTTGAGTGACATATGGAGCAACAAGATAACAGAGATCAGGAAGGATTTCTCTGAGAAGGTGATATCAAAACTCAGTCCTAAAAAGGGAGTGGAACTTATCTGTGAAAGACTGTTACCTGAGACAGGGTGGACAGAGGTCATTCAAGATTAAAAAAATAAAGGTTTAAAAAATATAGGGGGGGG
>NW_017732248.1:307779-312181 GCF_001890085.2 Hipposideros armiger | reverse complement strand
CCAGCTCCAGGTTGAGCTGTTGTTCAGCATCTTGGCTGTGGAGGGCAGTGTCACTGGCCCTCATATGTGGGATCCGAACCAGGGCCCTCTGAACCGGGGCCCTCTGGCGTCCCAAGCCAGTTCTCAACCATCGCGCCACTCGGCCGGCCCTATTTTTAATGTTTTGAGGAACTTCCACAGTGTTTTCCACAGTGGCTGCACCAATTTGCAATCCCAACAACAGTGCAAGAGAGTTACCTTTTCTCCACATCCTCACCAACACTTGTTTGTTGATTTATTGATGATTTTTTGCCATTCTGACAGGAGTGAGGTGGTATCTCATTGTGGTTTTTATTTGTACTTCTTTAATGATTAGTGACATTGAGCATCTTTTCATATGTCTGTTGGCCTTCTGTATGTCTTCTTTAGAGAATGTCACTTCATGTCCTCTGCCCACTTTTTATTGGTTTTTGTTGAGTTGTATGAGTGTTTTATTAATTTTGGATATTAACTCCTTATCAGATGTATCACTGCCAAATATCTTCTCCAATTCAGTAGGATGTCTGTTTGTTTTTTTTGATGGTGTCCTTTGCTGTGACAAAACTTTTCAGTTTGATATAGTACCATGTTTATTTTTTTCTTTTGATTCCCTTGGCCAAAGGGGTATAGCAGTAAAAATGTTACTAAGGGTAATGTCTGTGAGTTTACTTCCTGTATTTTCTTCTGTGATTTTTATGGTTTCAGGTATTACACTTAACTCTTTAATCTATTTTGAGTTTAGTCTTGTATATAGCATAAGAATGTGATCCAGTTTCTTTTTTTTTTTTGCATGTATCTGTCCAGTTTCCTCAGCACCATTTATAAAATAGACTGTCTTATCGCTTCTCTGCCTTTTGGCTAAGATCAAGTGTATAAAATAGACTGTCTTTACCCCAATATAAATCCTTGCTTCCTTTGTCATAGATTAAATTACCATAGAGGCATGGATTTATTTCTGGGCTCTCTATTCTTTTCCATTGATCCATGCATCTGTTTTTTATGCCAATATCATGCTGTTTTGATTACTATCGCCTTGTAGTATGATTTTATATCAGGTAGCATGATACCTCCTGCTTTGTTCTTATTTCTCAGGATTGCCTTGGCGATTCAGGGCCACTTATGGTTCCATATAAATTTTAGGATTATTTGTTCTAGCTCTGTGAAAAATACCATTGGTATTTTGATAGGGATTGTACTGATTCTATATATTGCTTTGGGTAGTATGGACATTTTAAGTATAATAATTCTTCCTATCCATGAGCATATGTCTTTCTATCTTCTTTAATTTCTCTCTTCAATGTCTTATAATTTTCTGAGTACAGGTCTTTTTGCTTCCTTGGTTAAATTTATTGCTATTTATTTTTTTGATGCAATTGTAAATGGGATTGCTTTCTTAATTTCTCTTTCTGATAGTTTGCTATTGGTGTACAAAAACACAACTGATTTCTGAATATTAATTTTATATGCTGCTACTTTATTAAATTAATTTATCAGTTCTAATAGTTATTGGGTTGTCAGGAAAATAATGATGCATTTTTGCAATGAAAAACATAGAAGAAATATGTCATGACTTTTCCTACAACCTAATATTTGGTGGAATCTTTGGGGTTCTCAATATATAGTATCAAGTCATTTGCATATAATGATAATTTTACTTCGTCTCTTCCAATTCGGATGCCTTTTATTTATTTTTTTCTTGTTTGATTGCTGTGGCTAGAAATTCCAGTACTACATTGAATGAAAGTGGTGAAAGTGGGCATCCTTGTCTTGTCACTGATCTTAAGGGGGAGTCCTTTTGCTTTTCCCATTGAGTATGATGCTAGCGGTGGCTTTGTCATATGTGGCCTTCATTATGTTGAGATATGTTCCCTCTATTCCCACTTTGCTGAAAGTTTTTATAAGTGGTTCTGGATTTTGTCAAATGCTTTTTCTGCATCTATTGATATGCCCATATGATTTTTATTTTTCATTTTGTTAATGTGGTGTATCACATTAATTGATTTGTGTACCAACCTTGCATGCATATCAGGAATGAAATCCATTTGATTGTGGTGTATGTTATTTTTAATGTATTGATGAATTCTATTTGCTAATATTTTGTTGAGGATTTTTGCCTTTATGTTCATTAGGGATATCAGCCTATAGTTTTCTTTTTTTCTATTGTCTTTTTCTGGTTTGGGGAGCAGGGTAATGGTGGCCTCATAAAATGAGCTTGGGAGCCTTCCTCCTTCTGGATTTTTTTAGAATACTTTGAGGAGAATAGTTGTTAATTCATTTTTGAATGTTTGATAAAATGCACCTGTGAAGCCATTTAGTCCAGGAATTTTGTTTGTTAGGAGCTTGTTGAATGCTGATTCAATTTTGTTGATAGTAATCGGTTTGTTCAGACTTTCTGTTTCTTCTTGATTAGTCTTGGAAGATTGTATGGTTCTAGAAATTTATCCATTTCTTCCAGTTTGTCTAGTTTGCTGGTGTATTGTTGCTCATAGTGTTTAAAAAAAAATTATATTTGTGTGGTGTTGGTTGTCACTTCTGTTTCATTTCTGATTTTATTTATTTGGGTCCTCTCTCTTTTTTTTCTTGATGAGTCTGGTTAAAGGCTGTCAATTTTGTTTATGTTTTCAAAAAAACAACACTTGTTTTCATTGATTTTTTTTAGGGGGGTCTCTATTTCATTTATTTCTGCTCTGATCTTTATTGTTTCCTTCCTTGTACTCCCTTTGGGCTTATTTTGCTGTTTTTTTCTTTCCAGTTCCCTTAGGTGTATAGATACACTGTTGAGTTGAGATTTTTCTTATTTCTTTAAGGAGACCTGTATTGCTATGAATTTCCCTCTTAGGACTGCTTTTGCTGTGTCCCATTGATTTGGGGTTGTTGTGTTTTCATTTTCATTTGTCTCAGGGTGTCATTTGATTTCTTCATTGATCTCATCGTTGACCCATTCATTATTTAAAGCATGTTTTTAAAGCTTCCATGTGTTTGCATGTTTTTCAGTTTTTTTCTTGTAATTAATTTCTAGTTTCATAACACTGTGGTCAGGGAATATGCTTAATATGATTTAATTTTCTTAAATATATTGATTATTTATTTATTTATTTATTTATTTATTTATTTATTGTTAGTTTCAGGTGTACAGAACAATGCAATAGTTACCCTTTTCACCCTCACAAAGTAANTGAGGGCCAGTGACACTGCCCTCTACAGCTAAGATGCTGAACAACAGCTCAACCTGGAGCTGGGCTGCCATGAGTTGCCGGCGATGGCGTAGGCTGCAGCCCCTGCTGCAGTGGGTTGCCATGAGCTACCATGTGTAGCCAGCAGCCAGCGTGAGCGGCCCTCAAGCCACCGAAAGCAGCCGTCCAGAAGCCGGCGACTGGTCTGCCTCGCCCGGGAAGAGCACAATGATGGTGCCAACTTGGGCCAGTGAAGCAACGTCCTCCATAAGACTGAAGAACAAAAAGACAGCAACTTGTCTGTTCCCCTTCCCCCAGTTCCCCAGTGCTGTTCCCATCTCCCAATTCCCAAATTAAAAAAAAAATGGGGGAAACACACACACACACACACACACACACACACGGTCAGACAATTAAGTCCACGAACTTGTGTAAATGATGTTTTTGATATCAGAGGAGTTATTCATTGTGAATTTGTACCAGCTGGGCAGTTAACCAAGTTTACTATTTGGAAGTGCTGAAAAGGCTGTGTGAAAAAGTTGAACGACCTGAACTTTTCACCAACAATTCATGGCTCTTGCATCACGACAATGTACCAGCTCACAACGGCGTTGCTTGTGAGGGAGTTTTTAGCCTGTAAACAAATAACTGTATTGGAAAACTCTCCCTACTCACCTGATCTGGCCCCCAGTGACTTCTTTCTTTACCCCAAAATAAAGAAAATATTGAAAGGAAGGCATTTTGATGGCATTCAGGACATCAGCTCTGATGGTCATTCCAGAAAAAAGAGTTCCAAAATTGCTTTGAAGGGTGGACCAGGCACTGGCATGGTTGCCTAGCTTCCCAAGGGGAGTACTTTGAAGGTGACCATAAAGATATTCAGAAATGAGGTATGCAGCACCGTGTGTGTGTGTGTGTGTGTTATAAAATTGTTTTTACAGCAGCTCTCTGTATGTCTTTCTACACTACATTCCTTCTTTCCTTGTTTTGTATTTTATTTAATGAATTTATTTTTATATGAGTTTCAGGTATACAAAACAACATAATGATTAGACATTTACACCCCTCACAAAGTGATAGCCCCCTAAGCCTACTACTCCTCTGATATTGTATATAGCTGTTACAATACCGTTGACTATATTCCCTATGCTGTACTTTACCTTTCATATATATATATATATATATATATATATATATATATATATATATAT
>NW_017732248.1:268789-301624 GCF_001890085.2 Hipposideros armiger | reverse complement strand
GGGTGAGGTGGTATCTCATTGTGGTTTTAATTTGCATTTCCCTAATGCTAAGTGATGTTGAACATTTTTTCATATGCCTGTTGGCCATCTGTATATATTGATTATTGATAAGTACATAGTTATTGCCATTTTATTATTCATATTTCTGGACTTAATTAGTTTGTTTTTTCCTTTCTTCTGCTTTAAGAAGTCCTTTAAACATTTCCTGTAATAGTGGCTTGATGGTAATGAATTCCTTACATTTTTCTTTTCTGAGAAGCTCTTCATCTCTCCTTCAATTTTAAATGATAGCCTTGCTGGGTAGAGCAACTTAGTTGTAGGCCCTTGTTTTTCAATATTTTTGAACATTTGAATATTCAAAATTCAATATTTTGAATATTTCTTATCATCTTCTTCTGGCCTACAAAGTTTCTGTAGAAAAATCAGCTGATAGTCTTATGGAAGCTCTCTTGTCAGTAACTAGCTTTCATTCTCTTGCTGCTTTTAGAATTCTTTCTTTGTCTTTAACTTTTGGCATTTTAACTATGATGTGTCTTGGTTTGGGCCTATTGGGGTTCATCTTGTTTGTGATTCTCTGTACTTCCTGAGCTTGTTTGTCAATTTCCTTCACCAGTTTGAGAAGTTTTTGGTCATTATTTCTTCAAATAGGTTCTTGATCCCTTGCTCCATATCTTCGCCTTCTGGTACTCCTATAATGGGAATATAGTTGTACCTGATGTTGTCCTACAGTTCTCTTAACATATTTTCATTGTTTTTTATTTGTTGTTGTTGCTGTTGTTCTGATTGGGTGTATTCTGCTACCTTGTCTTCTAAATAACTGAATCTATTGTTTGCTTCATCTAATCTGCTGTCGATCCCTTCTATTGTATTCTATATTAATGTTATTGTATTCTTTATTTCTGACTGCTTCTTTTTCATGGTTTCTATGTACTTCTTTATGCTTACTTTCTCTTTGTTGAAATTCTCACTAAGTTCCTTAAGCTTTCTTATGATCAGCGTTTTAATCTCTGTCTCTGGTATGTTGATTGCCTCTATTTCATTTAGTTCCATTTCTGGAGGTTTCTTCTGTTCTTCTATTTGGGACATGTTTCTTTGTTTCCTCCTTCTGGCAGCCACTCTGTGTTTATTTGTATGTATTATGTAGATTTACTGTATCTCTCAGTCTCTGCTGGGTGGCCTTATGTAGCGTGTGTCTTATGTAGTCGAGTTGTGCAGTTTCCCTAATCTCCTGTGCGTGTATTCACAGGCGTTGCTTTCATTGTGTTTGTTCTCCTGTAGTAGTTGAGCCTTGATTGTTTTTGGCTTGCTAGTGGGTGGGATTGACACACGGGCTGACTAACTATGAGAATTGGCTACAACCACAGCGTATGAGGTGCTGTGTGGGGGCTGACCCTTCAAAGGAGGCTTTGCCTATGTGGGCTCTTGTGTGTGCTGAGACCCCCCCTCCCACCTTTGGGTATGCTGCTTGTGGGTCTAACCAATACTCTGGTGTGGTCTGAAGCTGGCCTCTGGCATATTGTTTCTGATATTTCTTGGGTGGGGCTCCATGCAGGGCAATTTTAGCCTTGACTGTTACCAGTCTGTGGCTAGTTGGTAGGTGCCTCAATGCTATATGTGGTTGGCTGTTGCCTGTGCTGGCCCTGAGGCATGTAGGGGTGGTCTCACTGTGAACTGAGGCCTGCTGCCACCAATAATGAGCCTGAGGTGGCTTAGCAAAAGGCACAGGGCCCCTGAGGCCTATTTTTACCCACAAGCTGCTTATAAGGCCCAGCCGTTGAAAGAGGCTCTTTAGGTGCACATGCCAGGCTAATTCACCTGGTGTTGAGAATATCCTTCGTAATGCAGCACAAGCTGGGTTGGCTTCAGTTCAAGTGAGTCACAAAACATGACTGGTGGTTTTCACAACATTAATGCAGATTTTGTTCTTACCCGAGTGTCCAGCCTATGACCACCTTGCACAGTGCCCAAAGAACATTGCAGCCAGCCAGCACCTCAGGCTCACAAATTCCCAAGAGCTGCCCTCAAGTGGCTGCAGTGCAGTTTTTGGGTCACTATCTACCACCAAAATCTCCCCAGGCCATTGTGGATTGTCCACTTCTGTGAAAAACCTCCTCTGCAGCTTTTAGGGGTGGGGCTGACCTCCCAGGTACCCGGTGACCCTGACAATGCAGCTCTAGGTGGGTGGGGTGGGGTTCCAGGAAGCTTAGAGGTGCGTGGTCAGTGGTTTCTGCAAATTCAGTACAGTCTCAGCTCCCAAGCTAGTACTGGGCCCACAACCACCCAGCAGAAACGCCTTGAGAATGCTACAGCAAGTCACCACCTGTCTATGGTGTGGCCCAGGTCTTGGCTGATTACTGTCCAACAAATGTTTCCCAGGCCACCACAGGCCCTCCACCCTCTTTAATCCATAGCTTGTGGGGCAGGGCCAGCAGCCCCGCAGTCAAGAGGTTCCTGGGCAACATAGCATCAGCTGTGTGGAGAGCAGGCACCCAGGACATCACAAAGGCAGTGAGCATGTGCAGATGCTCCCAGGCCAATGTGGCCCCAGACTTGACCCTTTGGCAGAGGGCTTAATCCTGAAAAGATGGCAACCCCCTGTAAGCCACATGTGTACTGGCCCTACACAGAAAAAAACAATGGCTCCCATCTCTCCAGCTCCCATGCCAAAGGCACTTAGTTCAGTCCTTCCCCGCAGGTCCCTGGGCCTCCCAACCTGCCACTCATTTCACCAGAGACCAGGTGAATGTCTGCCAGTGAACAAGTCAGTGTGTTTGCTCCATAAGAGGGCGTCTGGGTTTCCAGCTACTTTTTGTCCCACCAGGAAGGACACACAGAGCCCTTGCTGTTTTTCATGCCAGATGCCATGGGAACTCCTCTTCCCAGCATGGGACCCCTGGACTGGGGAGCCTGGCATGAAGTTGGGGAGCCCCACCCTGTTCAAAGGAGACCTCTGCCATCTAGGTTTCCCTCCTGGCATTCAACCTCTCTCTGTGGGTTTGGGGTCAGCCTGTTTCATGTCTCTGCCCCTCCTACTAGTCTTGACATGACCTCTTATTTATATCTTTAGTTATAGTGGTTCTGCTCAGCTAGTGTTCAGATGAATATTGAGGTTGATTGCTCTAAATTCACTTGTAATTTTGGTGTGATTCTGGGGTGCAGTAGGCATAGTTTTTATCTAATTCAAGATCTTGAATTCTCCCTCTTACATTCCTTCCTTCTTAAAGCAGCAAATTTATTGCAAAGTACAGATTAGAGCATACCACCTCTGCTTAAAAACATCATAAGATTTTCTTTTTTCTGTTAGGTTAAAAAAATATTGCACTTAGGAAAAAATCCCTTCAGACTCTTGTCCTCATCTATAATAAAATTTCAGCAATATTTCTTATCACTCTCTAAAACAAACTCAGGCATTTTATGATTCATCTACATTGATATTCACTTTACTCCTTTCCCTGAGAATGCCATGATCTTTCTTGCCTTTAGCCTTTGAAAGCTATTCCTTCAGCCTGAAAAACATTTCTTTCCTTTACCTACTTGGCTAAAATGTCTTCAGTCTTCCAGGACCAAGTCGAAGTTTACTAATATTATTATCCCTGCAGAGTCTTTCCTTCAGTGATCTCCTTGTACTTTGTACTAATTTATATTGAAATATTCCTTATTGTAACTATTTATGTGCTCAACTTCTTCATCAAACTGTGAATATTCTAGGGCCAGCCGAATGGCTCAGCTGGTTAAGAGCACAAGCTCTGAGTAACAGGGTTGCCAGTTCGATTCCCACATGGGCAAGTGAGCTGCATCCAAGCTGAGCTGCCGCTGAGCTGCCAACAGGTAGCAGGATGGCTCAGCTGGTGAGAGCACGTGCTCCTAAAAACAAGGTTGCCGATTTGACTCCCACATGGGATGATGGGCTATCCCACCCACAACTAAGATTGAATATGACACCTTGAGCTGAGCTTCCCTGAGTTGCTGACGGGAGGCCAGATGGCTCAGTGATTAGAGCGAAAGCTCTTAGCAACAAGTTTTCCTGTCCGACTCCTGCATGGGATGGTGGGCTATGCCCACCTGCAACTAAGATTGAACACAGCACCTTGAGCTGAGTGGTTGCGAGCTGCCGACAGGCAGCTGGATGGTGACTGGACTTGCAGCTGAGCTAGTTGCACCCTCCACAGCTAAGATTGAAAGACAACCACTTGGCTTTCCAATTCCTGAATACTGTTCTCCTCCCCCAACTCCCCAATAAAATCTTTAAAAATAAAGCCCCAAAACTGTGAATATTCTAGAGGAAAATAGCCAATCTTTTTAAACTTTCTATCTTTCATGTGTAACAATGCCTTGTTCTTAGTAAATAAGTTGTTAAACAGTCAGAGGATTAATGAATGGTTTTTAAAGTTGTTGTTCTATTTTGGTTTTGGTTTTGAGATATGTTAATTCCTATTGCTTTAGATCAGGGATTTGGACTATGTAAGTAATTAGCATTTTTAATACATCTTAACCAAAACGAGACATTTACCAACTACAACAGAACTTTAATAGCAGAAGTGTAGTTTGCTTGTGATTTTAATATGAACACAAGCATTGCAACTTATTTGGAACACATTTTTAGTTAACCCTCCATCAGGTGCAATGCAAAAACTATGAGTTCGGGTGCAATGCATCTATTAGATGTGTGTATGACATTTATTTATTTATATTGAAAATAACGTGTAAGCATGCTTATTATTTATTCAGAATGAAAGTTTAATTTGCCACAAAGTAAAAACAATATATGTTTATTCCATAAATTCAGTATAAGCTTTTCCTATTAACTGTGCAGTACACCTGCCAGGTATAGCAGCCTTATAAATGCTATCATTTCAACGTGGTCTGTGCATTTTGCATCTCTCTCATGAGAGTATTGTGACCAAATTTTTACAATATACTCACTTGTATGTTAAACAATGATGTCCAATATTTCCTAATTTATTAAACAGTTTCAACATTCAAGATTAGTTTTGGCCTCTTTTGCAGATCCCATGACACCTGGCAAACATACTAAAATATTTTGTGGTTTGTTTTTTACATGCTGTGACAATTTAGTTTTTCTCATTTGGTTATTTTATCTTTTCCAATAAAATATTCATCTATTTCTTCATTACTACTTTTTTAATCACTTTCTGAAGGAGAACTTTCTTGCTCAGTGTCAGAATTTTGGTCTCGTTCTTCAACTTGATCTTCACCATCTGTGTCACTTTCGTTTTCAAATTCAAGTTCACTTTCATCGTTTTCAGACTTCATCAACATCTGTAGTAATAGCTCAGCATCTTTTGGGTCATCTGGTTTGTAAAATCTTTGAGGTTGAGCCATTTTAAAAGGTAAAACCTATGAAGGAAAAATATTACCCTAAACAGGTGCAATGAATCTGTCAAATTAATTAGAAAATAAAATACTTAATTACTAAGTTTCAATAATAAAACTACATTTACAATCTCTTTCTGGAATATCTGAAAGGATAGTACTATGCAAAAAATCTGTTGAGAAAAATATAAAAAATATCTCAAATAGGTACAACGAATCTGTGAGATTAAAGATGCTGCTATGAAATACATCTTTACTGTACTAAGTCACAAACACAACTGACTGGTGATGGGTTATGGTACAGGGGGAAGATACAGAAGCAATGAGTCACAATGCTTAAGTTAACTGTTAGATATTTGAAAATTTGTGTGCAATGAATCTGTGAGATCAGTTGCAGCCAACAGAGGGTTAAGAAATTAAAATCTTAATTTTTTAGCAGGCAAGCTTAATTTTTCTTATTTTGTAATGACTGCTGACCATGAACAGTCACCAGTAGATAATCACTTTAAGGACAGTAGTAGACCAAAATATCTTATCAACTTTTATTTGTTAGCTCAAATTCTTAATAAAATATTTTGGTTTACATCAGACCTAATATGTATGGGTTCGGTTCATACATGACATATCTGTGAAGATCACTTAAGAATAGCTGTGGCAAAAACATTCATTGAAATATTAAAAAAATAAGGTGCAACAAGTACTTGATAATTAAGTCCTTGTTTTTTCTTCTGTGAGTTAAAATTAGAAAATTACTTTATTACAAACTCTAGAGGGAAAAGCAGGGCTAATTGGAACTAATAGCTTGACTAATGTACAAATGAGTTATTTATTTATTGTTTTCTTTTAGCTTCATGTTTATACATACCCAAGCCTTGTAGACCTCATTTATCAGTGAGTTATACAGAGATAAAGGCAGCTTTACACTCTGATAAGGAAAGTCTTGGGGGACAGAGGGTCTTCCTGGGTCCTTGTGTCACACTGGAAACACACATCCTGGAAAATGCACACAATGCCTGCAATAATACTGCCAGTTGGAAGTCTGCACACAAAATCTGTCTTGACAGTTGGAAGGGAAAAACTGCAGCTGAGTCACCTCAATCACAAATAAAACATAAATAAATCTGACATTCAGATTCCCTGTCAAGTCTATCCCTTTTTTCTCAGAACTATGGGTGGTCTGCTGAAGCCAATTTTCTTAACTATGACTCTTTATTGTCAATCCACAGAACCCATTTATGTCTCAGCCAAGTGGAGCGAAAACCCATTACTGTCAGTACATGTAGCAAGAGAGGCATATATAGGCATGATTTATTGTAATCTTACATAATCTTCCCTTAGAAAACTAAGAAAGGAGCAGTGGGCTAGCTATCGAATTGTATTATGACAGTCTCATTATCCAACATTATGCTATGATTTAAAGAGTTGAGCAGGCTAACTGCCCTGAAAGTCAATTGAAGTAATTATGAGTCTCATTAGGCAGTAATAGATTTTTTAAAGTTTTGTAAAGTTATTTTTCTCTGTTAAAAAAAAGGAAAAAGAAAGCAATGACAGCCATTTGATGCCTGTCTTCCAATCTATCTCATCTTATTATGATAGCTTCTACCATTCATGTTTCCTCAGTTACTCTGTGGCACTGTTTCCTCTCCTTAGAAACCAGATTATATGATATCTTTTAATCCTTCAATATCCTCTCTTCCATATTTTCAATTTTTATATTTTAATTACACATACACTTCTTTTAAATTTTTATGTTGCTTTTTTGTTCTGTAATTTTCTTAATTCCTTTTTCCTAATTTCTTTACTTTAGTAAACCCTTAAAAAAACTTCCTTTTACAATAACTTAGCTTTTCTGTTAGCATCCTCTCAATATCATATCAACTCCACAAATATTTATTAGGCACTGTTATTTATAAACCAGAATTTGGAAAAAGCACAGATGAATTAAATGCAATTCCTGCATTTAATAATCTCTAAATTGTAATTATAAAAGATTGTTAAGCTCCATTTCAGTCATCACAAAGCCTATTTTCCCTGGTATGTGGAGTTGTGTTTATACATAAGCTTCTACATTTGAAGTAGAAGCTTATACGTATGAGGTCTAACAACTAAGATTGTGAACGTGTTGCAACAATGTTGATAATTTTTTTATATCAGAAGAGTTATTCATTATGAATTTGTACCAACTGGACAAACAGCTAACCATGTTTACTGTTTGGAAGTGTTGAAAAGGCTGTGTGAAAAAATTAGATGACCTGAAATTTTCTCCAGCAATTCATGGCTTTTGCATCAGGACAGTGCACCAGCTCACATGGCATTGTCTGTGAGGGAGTTTTTAGTCAGTAAACAAATAACTGTATTGGAACACCCTCTCTACTCACCTGATCTGGCCTCCAGTGACTTCTTTCTTTACCTGGAGATAAAAGGAATATTAAAAGGAAGACATTTTTATGACATTCAGGACATCAAGGGTAATATGACAACAGCTCTGATGGCCATCCCAGAAAAAGAGTTCCAAAATTGCTTTGAAGACTAGGTGCTGGCATTGGTGCATAGCTTTCCAAGGGGAGCACTTCAAAGGTGACCATAGTGATATTCAGCAATGAGGTATGTAGCACTTTTTCTAGGATGAGTTTGCAACTTAATTGTCTGAATGCATATACCCATTTTATAAACACATGTCACCACATGAACATATTGTAGGCTCTTTAGGGATTTAGGTGGGGCTCTGGTGTTTCAAACTCTGAAGGGTTATCTTGATTTGCTCCATGATAAATCTGCCTCTGTCTAGGTAGATACTCAGTAACTAGACTTAACCACCACATATATGTTCCCTTGTCCAAGCACATATCTCTTGGTGATATGAGGTTGGTGATTCTACTGCATCTTTGCAATGTGGGAGGCAGACATAGAATGACCATTGTGTCTGTTTTTCTGGGTGAGTTACAATTAACACCTGGGGTCGCCCCAAGAAGAATAGATAGTGATTAAGAGGGAGAGGTCCAATCCCATGGGGAGCTTCTGAGCCAGCCAAGGACTTCCAGAGATATGTGGCCATAGACCTAGGTCCGTATACCCCAAAGCACCTTTGAGAGTGAAAGACAGCACTATGGATGCAAAAACTTCAGAGTTAATTTGAATAGCATTTAAACCAAGCTCTCAAGCTACAGCCTAAAGTCTGGTCATCTGTTCTTGTAAATCCTTTTTATTGTTACACAGCCACACCCATTTATTTACATATTATCTATTGCTACTTTCCTACTATAATTTCAGAGTTGAGTAGTTGCAATAAAGATTATATGGCCTGAAAAACCAAAAGTATTTACTTTCTTCTCTTTAAGGTCAAGGTTGCTGATGCCTGTTCTAATACAATAAAAGGACAAAGAAGAATGATATTCTTTGATGAATCACTTTAATTTATCTCAAGACTTGGGAATGATACTACTCATCCTCAGACTTAAATTTTTCTCATGTTAAAATGGGACATTCAGCTATCAAAATAGTCCCTAAATGGAAATAATCTTTTTTTAATCTTTTAAATTGAACAGTTTTGAAGACAATTTAATATATGAGATGCTGTTTTTTTAAAATAGTTCTTCATGTTACAAAATGAATAGGATAATTTAAGACAGTTCTTTTCTATGTATGCCATGAAGACATACACACTTTCTAAGTCATTGTCTGGTAAACTAGCATTTACTTTCCCAAGGACACAAAATTGGCCAGTGGAGAATTCGAAGTTTAATGTTAATCTATTTTATTCCAAAGCCTATGCTTTTCCATATCTAAACTAATACACAGCTATGTATTAATTTCATGTGACTGTTGCAACAAATTACCACAAATTTGGTGCCTTAAGACAATGTAAATTAATTATCTTACAATTTTAGGGGTCAGAAGTCTGTAATATGTCCCACTGGAATAAATTAACTATGTCCCTTTCTTGAGGTTTCAGGGGAAGAATCTATTACCGTCCCTTTCCAGCTTCCAAAGACTAATTGCCTCCATTCCTTGGCTTGTGACCTCTTCCTCCATCTTCAGTGCTAGCAATAGTGATTGAGTTTCTCATATCACATTGTTCTGACTATTCTTTAGTCAAATCTGCCTCTGTTTCATTCTTCTGTCTCTCATTTGTACTTTTAAGGACCCATGTGATTCATGGGCCCACATGGAAAATATACCATGATCTCTCCATCTCAACCTCCTTCACTTAATCACACTGCAAAGCCTTTTTAACCATTAGTTAACTTACTCACAGGTATCAGAGTTAGGACACACACATCTTTACAAAGGGTGCATAATCACTATGCAAAACTAACCATTGCCAATATCCCCTTTGCTTTCCTTTCCTTTCCTTTTCTTTTAGTTATTGCTGTTGGTGTTTTGCCTTGGCTTTAAAACAGGAGAGGATGGTGAGAAACATTATAATATTGTATAACATATAAGAAAGAAGCTCTGATGTCAGACCACAAGGTTTTAGATGCTCTATCTGATTCTTTCTCACTGTATAACCTTGTGCAAGCCTTCCTAGTCTCATATTTCTCATCTCTAAAATGAGAATAATAATAGTAAGTTTAATGAGAAGACTAAGTTATTTAAGGCATGTCAAATAGCAAATTTAGCAGAGTTTCTGTCATATAAGAAGCTCTCAATGAATGCTAGCTCTATGTACATACTAGAATGCCAAGTTTAAATGAACCTGCTTTACTTTCAGTTGTTAGTAGTATTGATTCAGGAAAATGAAAACATTCTTTAAGTAAAGCTGGAAAGATTCGTCTCCATGGTAACAAGTTTTTCCTTTGCCTTTTATGGCACCATGACATTCACATGAAAGGTATATGCCAGATTAAAAACAAAGAGGATTGGCTTTAAATTATGCAGAAGTTATGGTAGGTTACATGTAACACAACATTTTCTTTTGCTCACAAAATATATATCAAAATGGCTGTGAGTAATCTCACTTGTATAATCTCTAGTCTACTCTTTGTATTAAAATTACTGAGGAACTTTAATATTATTAAGTTATATGACTATCAAACAATTTCTCCTAACCTCACAATAGAAAGTGCACCACTATCACTGTTGTAAGCCTTGTTTTGTAACATTTAGCAAATAGAAATCCTAGGAGACCTTGAATCTACAACTTCACTTGTTGGCTGGAATTGAAGAAAGCAGTTGATGTGGTTTTGTTTTAGTGAATAAAGAAAGCAAAACAACTTTTCTCATGCAAAGGCAGTAAATATACAGAAAATGTTAAGTGCTTGATAAGTTATAGGAAATAAATTTGTAAATTAATATTCATATTTACCTAATCCATAATCAATATGAGGAAAGTGGAAAATATTAAGAAAGGCATAAGACTAGTAATACAACATGGATCCTTTTCTAGGTTCATAGTAATTGACTTCTACAATCAATAAATTCATAACTTATTTTCTATTTTTAACTATCTACAATGATATTTTACAATGTAATTAAAATATGTAAACATATTGTACTATATTTAATATTAAAATTTTTGCTTTGTCCTTACTTATTCCATTATTGAAAAATCTGACATAAATGTAACTCTAAAGAGTGTGGCATATTTCGTAAAAAATTGGACTACTAGTCTCCTGTCAGTAACAGTTTGATATCAAGAGATTTTCTTGAGAAATGACAATTCAGTAAAATAAGCATTGTTTAAATGCCCACAACTATTTAATAAAAAATAAAAATATAAAGAATAGTTTGAAACATAAACAAGCTCAAAATAAAGGATGATTTTTACATACCAGAAAGGACAAGGAAACTGAAAGCTGAGGAGAAATTAGGTAATGATGTTTTGGTCCAGGCATTATTATACATAGATAATGTTTGTAGGAATCAGAGGTTGGGGTTTTACCCACACAAGGCAGTCATGGCCTCTAGCCTGTTGTAGGCAGAGTGCTGAAACAGATATTCGTGCCTAAAGGCTGCTCATCTATTCAAAGAGATGAAGGGAATTAGAAAGAGGGAATTAGAAATCCCTCCATTATGATATAGGAAGCAGCAAGATAGTTTCTTGGCTAAACAGCAGGGACTGATGTGCAAATAAAAGAGGAAGTTTTATGAAATTTTTATCTAACCTATGTTACATGGGAAAGGGATTTGAATTTACTGAAAAACCATGGTGCTAAAAAGACAAGCTATATATTAGCATAAAAACTGCTCTGAAACACATGAAACCACTAAGGTCCTGGCAGAAGCTCATGTGAAATCACCAGTATTTCCACAAGCCAGTATGCAGCAAACACAGGAAAGACAAGCCATATTCCCAAGAAGTTCTCTCTCTCACATATACAAAAATTAAAAACCAATTAAATAAATAAATAGCCAAAGGTAGTCAGCAATTAATATAAGTGAAAAGCAATAAAACAAAACAAAACAAAGAAGGACTTGAGATGCAAAATCAAGGGAGATCAGAACAATAAAAAATACTGTAAAATAAGTACACAACATAATTTAATAAGTAAAAATGGGTAGAAACCATGTTAAGAGGATAATATAAGAAATATAAATATTTGAAAAATACATAGAATTTCAAGACATGATATGCAGAATTAAAATTACCATTTCAATAGATATGTTAAACAGCAAATTAGAATAAAGAATTGTTAAACTGGACAGAAAACTCCAAAGAAATCATTTAGCATGTAGTACTGACAGATTAAAAAAATAAAGGAGAAAAGACTAAAAATGTCAAATATTTGTGGACATTCAAAAAGATAAAGGAATGCAGGAAAGATACAATTTGAAGAATTTTTGTACAAAAATTACAGAACTGAAGAAAGACTTGAGTTTTCAAATTTAATGATCAGAGCCATACCAATGTACCCATCGACTTACTACCCAACCTAAGAAATAGAACAAGCCTGTATATTTTGAAGCATAGTCAAGATAGGCTAAGTTATCAACCACCACCAATCTCACAAGCTGAATATAGCAGACACATATTTATCACTTGTTAAGTGTGTAACTGAGGTTGGAAAGAATAAATATAAAAGAAAAGAATTAATAAAGTGAGAAGTTGAAAAACGTGACTAATTAATATATCCAGGAGCTGGAAATAACAAAAACATGAAAACAGTAAAACTTCTAACAAATAGCTATTTGCATTAAGAAAATAATTTTGAAAATCTTATTAATGAATAATTTTCTAATTGATCTTAGGATAATGAGAAAACCAGTTTTACATTAGAGACTACAGAAATTTGAAATAATCAAACAATTGCTTTAAAATCATTTCTGGGCTCTAAGTAGGTAAACTCAAATTGTAAAGAACATGTTGTATTATAAAATGCATAAAGATATAAATATCTACTCAACGTATTAGGTGAAACTAGTGTACCTCTGGTTATAAACCTTAAGACAGCATCAATAAAATTATAACCTAATGTCATTTTTTTGTTAAGAAATAAAAAGTGTTTAAAGTACTTGTCTATCAGTCAAATCATGAAGAATAACAGCACACTTCAACATGATTAAGGAGGAATAATTTTAGGTATTATTTGATAATTCCTGATACTGATTGAATCAGTATCCGTAGAATGATCACAATAGAATTTCCAATTGTATAATCCACACAATCAACTCAGAGTGTGCCAAAATGATATTTGATAAAATTGACCACATATTCAAGATGAAAATAATAATAGCAACCACAATACCACCAACAATGACAACAACAACATAATTATTAGTATTCTGGGAATAGAAAAAGTTTTACCTTCATATTTATTTATTCAATCAGTAATTAAGTTAAAGTATTTATTAAATGTCTACTCTGTTCCAGCTATTAGCTTAATAAAAGGCACACAGGCAATACTGTAGTGAATACTGAAAAACTAGCTTAGAATAGGCAAATCACTAGCTATTGAGAGACCAATTCCTGCCTCTACATCTGTGACAAACACTGCTAAACTGTCACAGGACTCTTTCCCACTGAACCTAGATATGATCTCAGAATTCTTCTCAACATGGCTCTCATGGCAACCAGCAATTACTCCCATTCGATTGGACTTGGAATACAAGATGAGACCTCCTTATGACCCTTCACTAGAGTTCTTCCCATCTGGAAACCAAGGATGGCTCTATTACTATTAATTAACATTGCTTTGAATTTCATTGCAATGCTCCATATTGGGACTAGTGAGTGGATAGGAGATATGAAATGGAGACTGCTTATTCTCATAATTTGAGAATTTTCACCATTTTAGAATGTTGTCTTAAAGGAAGATTTGTAAGAGGAAGTGAGGATTATGAGATGTATGCAGTGTCATAGTTTGTGGTGGTTGGTTGGAGAAATACTGACCATAGTTTTATTTGCTCCATAAAGGAGTACCTTAGTTCATCTGTGAATATGAAAAGGTAGAATAGTGGGAAATTAAATTTGGGTGGAGAATGTCTGAAACAGTAATGAAGTGGAATGGAAGAGATACAGACAAAGCACCAAACCAAATATTTTTTTTGCTGTTTTGGAGACATAAATGAAATTTATAAATCAAATGTTTACAGTTAAGATTAAATAGGACAATTCTTATCACTTAGCTAGCATGTAGAAAAGGCTCTCCTATTTCTATCTATCATCTATTTATCTCTTTATCAATCTAACACTCTCTATATCTTATTATTAGTATAGTGACACAGGGAGCATGACTTCAGAGACTTAGAAGAAACCTCCAAACATTTTGTCAAATGTCTTGAGTTTCCAATGAGTTTTGATCATTATCTCCTATTTATAACAATACCATAGTATACTCATATATACTGTAGTTTATGTTTTAAACACTTGTTTATGCCTCCTGACTGGCCTATGTTTTCTAGAGCAGGGGCTGTCAATTAGTCTTATTTTTAATTCCAGATTAGTGGTTAGAAACTGTAGGAGTCATTAAGAATTTGTGACTGAATGGAAAGATTAATCATTTATGTCACAATTGGGAATTAAAATCATGGTTTATTACTACATTTCCTTAAGTGTGGGATGCTTACTTACCACAAAATGTGTTGTCAGATGCTCATAGGGATGTCCAAGAGAGGATTCAACTCAGAGCAGCATTAACCAGATGCGTTCCTTCACGCAAGAAAGAATTCAAGAGCGAGACAGATGCAGGGAAGTACAGGGAGTTTATTGAAATGAAAGTACACACTTGAGAGGGAAGTACAGGCAAACTCAGAGATTTTGTCCTGTGGAGAAAGTCCCAACCAAGGCTATTTATCTCCCTTAGTGGCAAGAATCAGTGAAGTTCCATTGACATAGTTTGTCTGTCTCTTCTGCCTGAACAGGACACTCCGTTTTCCACTTTTTCTTCCTTATTTGGTACCTCAGGAACTGTTATGGCATCGGGTGCATAATGGGAGTCCTAGTAACCACAATGTAAAAGAGATCATAATGACGTTATAATTAGCTAGGTCAGATCCCAGTTATAGGGATCAGCCAAGCTGGATAAAACCGGTTCTTGTTTTTCTCCAGCTGCAGGTATCAGCTATGGTTACTCGTTAGTTGTGTAACCAAGGACGTGCCTTACGGTATATCCTGGAGGGGATGGTCAATTTTGTAGGCTTATCCTGCCTCAGATATATGTTAGATAATTTTATGTGGTTTGCAGAAATGACATTCAATAACATTGTCTAATACAGTGAAAAATAAATTTCTTTCTCTTTTCAGTTATATTTCCATTTTTTTGGTTATGATATGAAGACAGTTTGTGTTTTGAGAATGCGTGTATTTAACACCCAATATTTACTTGTTAATGAAATGTTTAAGTAAAAAGAGAACACTTCTTAGGGCTATAGATTTCAAATGGTTACTGTATGTCAGTAAAATTTAATAAAATGTTTTGTTTTTTGGTATTTGTATATATCCTGACTATGAAACACACACACCAAAAACCAAATTTCTCATCTATGTCTGCCATTGAGGTAAAAAAAAAAGGGGGGGGGGAGTGGGATTTGTTAATTGTTCCAGGTTGTAAATGACTAAATGTTATTTTCATGAATGATTTTCTCTCTGAATGTTTTTTCAAATATACCAGTATTCCACATACATTAATTTCTGATGAATATGAATGTGTCCTTTTTCCTATGTGGTAGTCTGTAACAGTCTCCATGAATGCCTGGATGTATCTTTGTCTTGCTCCTGATTCTCTGCCTTCATTGATTTTATGCTGTTATTCTTCTAGTTCTTCTTCTTCTTTTTTTTGGTCTTTTCTCTTACCATTTTCCTCTAACTGATTTTCATGTAGAGTTTACATGATTATTTTTATTATTATACATAATTATAGAGCTCTATATTCTGAACTCCTCTTTTGAAAATGTGATGACTGTTACATTTTTAGTTCTCTAAACAATATTACATAATATAACTTAGGTTATTCTCCTCCTGTAAAGTAGTAGGAAAGAGTTTCTCTTCCTATAAAAGCAAAAACAGATAATATTATATATTTGTACCAAAAAAATGATAATTCATTTTCTCCATTTGCTTAATTTCCTGTGTCATTTTATTTACAGATATAATGTTTCTTAAAGACAGAGCTTAATAGCTCTCCAAAATGCATAAAATTGTACTTTTAGAAGAATTTTAAAAGAAAAAGTACAGTTTCATTAAAATTTTTCAGGTAATATTTAAAGTTCTGAGATAAGCTTCTAATAAAAAATATTCTGAGAAATTTTTCTTCCAGGTCAAGAGAGTAACTTCTTTCTGGTGTTTTATTGACTTTAGTTTAGCATAAGGCTATATGCTACAATGTTTATGATCTGACTAATCATACTACTGGGATAGTGTGTTCTCATTTTTTAAATTTTTCTAATAGTCTTGTCTTTTACTTTCCTCAAATTGAAACAGTGATCCTGAGGCAGAAAAAAATTTATTTTGTGTGAGAGTATACAAAGGCATTTTGCTTTTTGAAGAATGGTTCATATTTTTTCTCTAAAAGCTACTAAATGATCACATTTGTTCTAAAAATTTAAGAGACTCAAAAAGCCTTTCCACAAGGACAATTTATTACAAAACACCATTCCTCAGTGTTTATGGTAAAGAAAATTATTTATGTAATTATTTGTTTGTTTGTTTGTTGATATGTATATTCTCTAACACCCACAGCAGTAGCCAAGGCCAAGTAAACCCACAGAAATACTATACTATACTCTACGACCCACTGTATTTCTTCATGTTAGGCCTCTAGAAATGCATCATCAAATCTGTAGGATTGTTTTGAGATTATATAGAGTACACAAGTGAATACATCAAGGACAAGGCCTGAGATATGAAAGGAATTCAGTAAATATTAGTTGAACTTTGAAACTTTTAAACTAATCAGAACTCAATGATGACCTTAGTGTTGGGGGTCACCAGGGACACGAGAGGGGGGCGACACCCCCCACCCCACTGATAAAGTCGCCAGACATCCTCTTAGACAAAAATAACGAGCACCTGACCACAGGTTTCCTGAAAGAAACAGACATAGCAGAACTGTAAAGGTCCACGGAAACTTTCTGCAGAAGTACCTGTTCTACAATCATAACTGCTCATGTATGCTTGCAACTACTTCCCCTATTGCTTACCCTATAAAAACCCCCAGCAAACTCCTGCAGGCAGCTGATGCCAGTTTTAGGCTCAGCCCCGACAGGCAAATAAAGCTGCTTGGTTTGGACATGTGCCTCAGACTTTAAAACACCCTCGGTGAACCTTTCATTTTGGTGCTGAAACCCAGGAGGGGGATATGACTCCCGGACTGCACTTGGATCGCCCTCCCCATTTCCCTTGTGGGCTTGATCCGCACCCGGGACTCTCCCCTTCTCGAGCCTGTCGAGGAGATACTCGGGGGTACCCATTTTCCACTGCTGGCTCTCTCAATTCTTCCTGGAGACATCCACCTGGGATGAGTGACAATTTTGCCGCCTCTCGGTCCCTCCATTCATTCTCTCTCTCTCTCTCTCTCTCTCTCTCTCTCTCTCTCTCTCTCTCTGGTTCAAAGTCCTAGCGCGCTAGGCCAGGGGGCACCTCCTCGGTCCTTTGGACTTCAACTCCCCCAATTTGGGGACGCCCACTTTGGGGGTCAGTCGCTCATTTCTCATTGGTGACAGGGACGCCTTCACCCTTCCAGATCATCTTTGTGGCTCTTTTGTTACCTCACTCCCAACACCATGGGCTCTGGCCTTTCTCTTCTCTCCCTCCTAAACCCACCAATATAAATTGGATAATCACTCTCAATGGTGATTTTAACACCCTCCGCGATTTGGATAATTTCTGCCACCACAGTGGAAAATGGTCTGAGATCCCCTGTGTCCAGGCCTTCTTCGCTCTCCGCTCATGACCCTCTCTTTGTAGTCCTGCTCCATCTTCCAAATCCTCCTTGCCCATGCAAAACCCCCTCTTCCCTCTGAGGACGACACCTCAGACTTCCACCTGGCTGACCATTTCTCCCCTTGGGCACCCCTCCATATGCTTCTCATCCTCCGCTCTCCCCTTCATCACCCAAGGCTTCTGACTTGGAGGCCTCTGGGCCCTCAACCCTGAGCCCTTACCTGGAACCAAGTTCCTCTATAAACCTTCCTTCACCTCCCTTTATTCGGTCTCGGGCACACCTGGCTCCCCTTCTTCCCTTTAGGGAGGTTGCTGGAGCTGAGGGAATCCTCAGGGTCCATGTCCTCTTTTCCCTGTCCGATCTCTCTCAGATAGAGAAACACTTGGGGTCCTTCTCCTCTGACCCCGACACCTACATTAAGAAATTTAAATACCGCACTCAGTCATATGACCTTACTTGACATGACCTCTATATCATCTCCTCCACCCTCCAACCAGAGGAGAAGGAGCGAGTCTGGCTGGCTGCCCAAGGGCACGCCGATAAGCTCCAATGGCAGGACCCCCAAAAACCCGTAGGGAAAACAGCTGTACCCTGTGAGGAGCCAAACTAGGACTATCAACACAATGACCCCGGAAGGGCCCACAGAAACCATATGGGCACCTGCCTTATTGCGGGTCTCCAAAAAGCTGCACATAACGCGGTTAACTTTGAAAAAATAAAGGAGATCGCCCAACAGGCCAATAAAAATCTGGCCCAATTTCTATCTCGCCTCACAGAGGCCCTCCTAAAATATACCCAGGTAGATCCCTCATCTCGGGAGGGCATTATTGTTCTCAGTACCCATTTGATCTCACAATCTGCCCCAGACATCCGGAGAAAACTCAAAAAGGCTGAGGAAGGCCTTCAAACCTCTCAACAGGACCTTTTAGCCCTGGCCTTCAAGGTCTTTAACAACCGGGAGGAACGGGAAAAACTGAAAAAGGCCCGCCGAGATCAGGCAAAATACCAGCTGCTGGCGGTGGCTATCAGGGGCTCCGACCAAAAGGGTGCTCCTAACAGGGCACAGGGTCTGTCACCAAGGAGCTCATAGAAGGCCCCCCCGAACCATGCATCAAG
Source organism: Hipposideros armiger (assembly GCF_001890085.2). Lineage (NCBI taxonomy): Eukaryota > Metazoa > Chordata > Mammalia > Chiroptera > Hipposideridae > Hipposideros > Hipposideros armiger. The sequence continues at coordinate 282,854 of NW_017732248.1, read as the reverse complement.
TGCAGCAAAAAAGCCACTGGGCACGAACTTGCCCTAGTCAGCCCCTTCAGAGCCTTGTCCATCCTGCGGAAGCAGGGGACACTGGAAAGTTAATTGTCCTTCCCAGGGAAAAGACGCCTCCCTTCCCCCCTTGGACGACAAGTCTCACCTCGCCCTGCCGAGCTTACTTTGCCTCGCTGCTGAAGACTGAAGGTGCCCAGGGCCCCTGGCCCCGTCTCCCATCATTATGTTGGAGCCCAGGGTAATGCTTCTAGTGGCAGGTAAGTTGATCTCCTTTTTAATAGATACAGGGGCCACTTTTTCTGCCCTGCCTAAGTTTTCGGGCCCCACACACCACTCCCAGGTCTCTGTTGTGGCGTTGACAGCCTAATATCTCAGACTCTCTCAACCCCATTACTGTCATGCACCCTTTTCACCATCCTATTTTCACACTCTTTCCTGATCTTCCCCTGATGTCCCACTCCTATACTAGGAAGGGACCTCCTTTCCAAGTTTAAGGCCTCACTCTTCTTCCATCTCCCAAACCCAGAGCCAGCCTTACTCCTCCTTCTTGATCCTGCTATCTCCTCATCTCCCCTCCAACCTCCTCTGCTCCCTTCAGAGGTCAACCCCCTCGTTTGGGATACCTCAACTCCCTCTGTCACCAAACACCATCCTCCCATAAGGATTCAGCTTCGCAACCCCTCTAAATTCCCAAACCAGTCACAATTTCCCCATTTCCCTCCACTATTTCCCTCCCCCATCAGAAGGGACTCAAACCTATTATTGAGAGACTCCTTACCCAAAGCCTCCTAAAACCAACCCATTTTCCCTACAATACCTCCATTCTGCCAGTACAAAAGCCCAATGCAACATATAGGTTGGTCCAGGACCTCTGCGTCATCAACTCCGCGGTACTTCCCATTCACCCCGTAGTCCCCAACACATATATGCTTCTATCTCACATCCCTCCCACTACCACTCATTTCACTGTTATAGACCTCAAGGATGCGTTCTTTACCATCCCCCTCCACCCAGACTCACAGGACCTTTTCACATTCACTTGTACAGACCCTGACACCCTATAATCCAGACAGCTTACTTGGACGGTCCTCCCACAGGGTTTCCATGGCAGCCCTCACTTCTTTGGCCAGACACTTGCCTCAGATCTGGCCTCCCTCGATCTACCCTCAGTACAGTTCTACAATACGTAGATGTTCCACTTCTCTGTAGTCCCTCACACACCCTATTCCTCCAACACACCTCCCTACTAAATTTCCTAGCCTCTAAAGGATACCAGGTATCTCCCACCAAGGCCCAGCTGTCCACACCCACCATTACCTACTTAGGGACTCAACTCTCCCCACTCGGAGGGCTATCACTGCAGATTGGACAGCTCTCATTAGTGACCTCATATCTCCTAACACAAAAGGAGAAATCCTCTCCTTCCTTGGACTGGCAGGGTTTCTCCACATCTGGATCCCTAATTTTGGTCTCAGCTCTCCCACTCTACCAGGCTGCTAAGGGTCCCCTTTCAGAGCCCTTAGACCCTGCTGTCAACATTGTCCTGGCCTTCAGGGCTCTTCAACAAGCTCTCCTCTCTGCCCCTGCCCTCTCCCTCCCAGACTTGTCTAAGATTTTTCTCCTCTATTAACCAAAAGACAAAGTATTGCCCTTGGAGTACTGGGACAAAACAAGAGGCCTACCTTTGGGCCCGTAGCCTACCTGTCAAAACAGCTATATGGCACAGTGAAAGGATGGCCCACCTGTCTATGCACCTTGATGGTAGCTGCCCTCTTAGCACAGGAAAGTAGGAAACTAACTTTTGGACAAGACCCCACATCTACTGCCCACACAATCTACAAGACCTCCTTTCCTGTAAATCTATGAGCTACCTATCACCATCAAGAGTACAGCAATTTCACACCATATTCATAGAAACGCCCAACTTCAAGGTAGACAGAAACCCTCCTCTCAATCCAGTAACTTTTTTCCCTGACCCCTCAAACTCCCTCATACATTCCTGTATAGAGATCCTAGAACATCTTAAACCGCATTTTCCTAACATTGTAGCAGAACCCCTCTCAGACCCAGATCTCTTCTGGTTCATCGACAGGAGCTCTGCCACTCAGGATGGCACAAAAACAGCAGGGTAATGCCATCGTCTTCCTTACAAATACTGTAGAGGCAAGCCCCCTCCCCAGAGGGACAACCTCAAAGAAGGCGGAACTGATCACTCTCACTCAAGCCCTAACTCTGGCCAAAGGAAAGAAGGCCAATATCTACACTGATTCCAAATATGCTTACCATATCTTACACTCTCTTGCAGCCGTCTGGCAGGAGCAAGGGTTCCTATCCACAAAAGGATCCCCCATCACAAATGCCCCCCTCATTCTCCATCTCCTCCAAGTGGTCTGTCTACTTGATAGGGTTGGAGTCATACATTGTAAGGAACACCAAAAGGGAATGGACTTCATCTCAGTAGGTAACAACAAAGCAGATGAAGAAGTAAAATGAGCCTCTCAATCCCCTGCCCCAGCTAACCAACTCTTTGTCATGCCACAAATACAGCCCCACTACTCCCCATCTGAACAGGAACATCTCTTGGCCCAAGGGGCCATCCTCCAAGGAGATTGGCTCCTTTCTGGTGGGCAATATATCCTCCCCCAAGCCCAAGCTAGGGAGATCCTCACAGTCATTCGTCAATCCTTCCACATCAGGTTCAAGCCTCTATACCATCTTCTAAGGCCTCTACTAACCTATCGACATTTTCCTACTCTTCTCCATGAAATCACTGATGTCTGCACTATCTGTTCCATTGTCTCCCCACAAGGGGTCATCTGGCCTACATCGTTTCCCACAGACCAGCTACGGGGACACCTCTTGGGAGAAGATTAGCAAATAGATTTCACACATATGCCTCCTGTCAAGAAAACAAGATATCTATTGACTATGGTAGATACCTTTTCAGGGTTGGTAGAAGCCTTCCCCGCCACCTTGGAGAAGGCCTCTGAGGTCACCAAGGTCTTGCTACATGACATTATTCCCCATTTTTGGCTATCACACTCCCTTAAGTCAGACAACAGCCCTGCCTTTACTTCCCAAATAACCCAACAAGTATCTGAGGCTTTGAACATCCAATGGAGGCTTCACATCCCCTACAGGACACAGTCCTCAGGAAAAGTAGAGAAGGCAAACAGTATCATCAAAGCCCAGCTAACCAAACCCACTCTGGAGGTGAAGAGACCCTGGATTAACCTCTTACCCATAGCTCTCTCCTGTCTTCCCACCAGCCCTTGCATGCCTACCTTTCTGAGCCTCTTCAAGCTTATGTATAGTAGGCCTTTTCTGTTAGGAAACATCCCTAACCAGGCATCTCCCTTGGGCGACTACCTACCAATCCTAAGTTTGATTAGAAAACTTCTTAGGGAACATGCGGACCAGGCTTTCCCTCGGCCCTGTGAAGGCCCTCACCCACTTCCCTCTCCCCTGGGGACTGGGTCTTCCTTAAGGCTCCTCACCTGACCAACCTCCAGCCAAAATGGACAGGGCCCTTCCAGGTCCTACTAACAACTCCTACTGCTGCCAAAACATTGGGTCATCCCTCTTGGTTTCACCTCTCTAGGCTAAAGAAAATGACCAAATCACCCCCCAAGAGCTCTCCAACAGGAAACTCACCAACAAAATACTCCAGTACCATCCTGGGACTGACCAAAATTCGGCTCACCCTAATACCTGAAGAGCTTTCTTCATGAGTGCCTTTGGCCCCAGCCTACTACGCCTTCTTACACACTTCCTACAGGAATGACTCCAGGCTTTCACCAGCAACACAGTTCGAGATATGAGGCCACTCGGTGATTATCACCACTTGTCATCCACCTCAGAGCCTGGCAGTACCCTTAACTCCAGCTCCTACCCCTGCTCTGACGTCGCCCCCTCTCAGCAGGAAGCAGCTCCAGAAGAGAGACGTGCCACCTCTGTTCCTTAAAAATCATATCATAAAAAGACTGTAATGAAAGATACTGTTCGCCCAGAAGCCAGCTCAGCCATGCAGTAACGAACACACACCCCGCATCCTGCTTGGCGCAAAACCCAGCCGGAAATACATTATTCATATCCTGCTTTGCACAAGTAGAAATTTTCCAAAAACCCCCAGCTGTTGCCACCGGTTACTTACTCTGTCCTATAAAAAACTAGACCCTTCTCTTAGCCAGAGCTGATGCCACTCGTGGGCTCAGCCTGGCAGGTTAATAAACTTGCTCGCTTGAATATCGGTGTCTCTTGCACCCCCTCTCCTCCGCGAACCTTTCAGCAAGACAATTATATTTCCAATTTCTTGACTTTTTACAATATCTGCAAATGTCTGAAGGGAAATAGGAAGGGGGTCTCAGTGAAATTTTATTTTTATTTTAGTTTCTGTCCTTTCATTTTATTAAGGAAGTCTTAATGGCTAGCTAGCCATTATATCAATATGAGAGCTCTCTAATTTTTTTTCTCAATTTAGAAGTTTCTCCAATTAATATCAATAGTAACTCAAACCATTAATAGCCTTTTATGTGTCAGCCCTCACTAGATCTAGAAAATAAATTTAGTCCTAGAGTTAGCATAAGAAAGATGGGGAGTGGAGGTGGGGAAGGTGGTAGGGGATTGTCTTTTTAAAAAACCAGCTCTTCCAAAACACAAGGAATCAAGTTTCCTCCACTTTGAACAGAATTGAGTTTTAGATTCCCTAAGCTTGGATCCAAAACCTGTTTGGTTACCAGCCAGAAGTAGACAAAAGAAAACAATGACCATCTCTGAGAAGAAAAGGATCAATTAAAATAAGAGTATGCAAACTGTCAATGAAAAATATCCAGCCTAAGAGAAAACTCATAAGAGATTATTTGAGCCAAACTGATGACAATTGCCGGGAAACAAAATCTCAACGGATTGAGAAAATGCTCAAGAAAATGGCCATTTTGCGACTTATTTTGTACATTAAAATCAAAGGAGGAAGGTTACATGAAATCCATTGGTTGTAGATTAAGGGGGTGGGAGAAAGCAAAGTAGGGAAATCTCTGGGATTGGATAAAAAGTAAAATGGAGAGACACGCATTTCTTTTGCATTGGTGGGTACAGCATAATTAATAGCATTTTACAGCACATAGAGATAGTATTTTGGGAACAAGATAACAATAAGGGATTTTGTAGTTTCCTGCTCTGGTGCAGTGGGTTGTGCCCCCTGGGGGGGGGTCCAGAAAAAGAGATTACTCTGATATTGTAAGGGTATGTTATCTTAGATGCAAAAAAGACTACAGACAGGCTTAAGGTAAAGATTGACCTTTGTCAAAGAAGCTACAGGCCCGGGATGTGACTTCCCGCCATACCTTTGTTAGGAATTTTTATGTTCACGCCATTATCTGTGGTTATTTTCAGTCTCCTGAGCTTGTCAAGTTTAACATGTGGCCCCTTTTTCGTTCACAAAACCAAATTTTTATCAAATTTGCCATGCCCAAGGAACTAGTTCTACAAATATTTTCTCTTACTAATCTACATTTAGAAAAGGAGAATAAAATCTTACCACCTTTTTTTCTCATTAGATCCTTCAGACAGAGATTATGGGAGACTGAAAAGGTTTTTAAAAAGCTTAACTATTGGACAATTTGGTTGTCAGAGATCCTTGTTGTTTCTTGTCAGTTGCAGTCATCTCAGGAAAAGCAGCTTTTCCTAGCTGGGAAGTTCTCCTGGCTGGCTCACCAAAACTATTGAGGAGTGGGAGAAAGTTCCTCCCCCCCTCAACTTTGCTTTATTTTTTATGGCTAGATTAATAACAGAAAAGTAACACAAGGCTACATTAACAGGAAAAACATGAATTTAATACACGTGTACTGTAGAATCACCCTATAATGCTCATATCATAAAATCAAGCTCAAAAACATAATCAAACCATGCAACTTTTAATACATTTTAGACAAATAAATAATTATTTGTGAAGAATTAATGGGACAGAGGGGAAAAAAGTTAATGTTCATTAGAAATGAATGTAAGTAAGTTGGGTACTCATTAGTGAAGAATTTAAACAAAGTAGTAGGTTTGAAAAGAGGCAACAAGATTTGTTTATACAACATTTTTGCCTTTGAGGCTTTTAACTCTAGTGATAAGAGGTGCCATCCAGGTGTGAGGGAGACACCATTCACAGGATAGATTTATTTCCTGCATTCAAGGAGACAAGGGAAGGTCACAGTTTCCATTTGGTATCAGCTGCTTGTCAAAGAAACTATAATTCAAAGTAATCAATATGCCATTGTGGGATATTTTTAGTTAGCCTGTATAGGCCTTGACAAATCACTGTGAGCTCCATGTCTAGGTACTGTGTTTCTGTGATCCTGTGATGAGCCATCTACCTGTTGGGCCAGCCCAGAGACCTTTCTTCTTGCCTTTTGTTGAGCTGCATTCTGATGAAGGTATTAACTCTTTGGGGAAAACGTAGGTACATGAGCTATCCTCTGTGACAGCATTAACCAGCAGCTGTGGTTGTTGAAGGTCATGGAGGTTCCTATTTAATCATTTTATGTACACTATTGTGTGGGCTAAATATATTCTAAGGCAAGCTGTGAGAAAACCAGTTTTTATCTGAAGCTATGGTAGAGCCTGAAATTCAGTTATAAAACACTTGTTTTTTTGAAGATTAAAAATACCTTTAAATAGAATCTCAGGAGTTAACATAAAGAAAAAGCAAGACACATTATTTGTCTTATTGATGATAACCATTTTAACTGGTGTGAGGTGATATCCCATTGTGGTTTTTGTTTGCATTTCTCTGATGATTAACAATGTTGAGCATCTTTTTATATGTTTATTGGTCATCGGCATGTCCTCTTTGAAGAAATGTCTTTTCAGGTCCTCTGTCCATATTTTAATTGGATTGTTTGTTTTTTTGTTGTTCAGTTGTATGAGTTATTTATATTTTTGGATATTAGCCCCTTATTGGAGGCGTTGTTTGCAAATATCTTCTCCCATTTGGTTGGATGCCTCTTTATTTTGTTGATGGTTTCTTTTACTGTGCAGAACCTTTTTAGTTTGATATAGTCCCATTTATTTATTTTAGCTTTTACTTTCCTTGCCTTTGAGGTCAAATTCATAAAATCTTCATTGAACCCAAGGTCCATAAGTTTAGTGCTTATGTTTTCTTCAATGTAGTTTATTGTTTCAGATCTTATATTTAGGTCTTTGACCCATTTTGAGTTAATTTTGGTACACAGTGACAGATAACAGTCTAGTTTCATTCTTTTGTACATGGCTTTCCAATTTTCCAGCACACTTTATTGAAAAGGTTGTCTTTTCTCCATTGTGTGTTTTTGGCTTCTTTGTCAAAATTATCTGTCCATATTTATGTGAGCTTATTTCTGGGTTCTCAATTCTATTCCATTGGACAAATAATGACAAGTGTTGGAGAGCATGTGGAGAAAAAGGAACACTCATACACTGTTGGTGGGGATGCAGATTGGTGCAGCCACTATGGAAGGCAGTGTGGATGTGCCTCAAAAAATTACAAATAGAATTTCTGTATGACCCAGCAATCCCTCTCCTGGGTATCTACCCCAAAAATCTGAAAACATTTATCCGTAAAGATATATGTGCTCTGATGTTCATTGCAGCTTTATTTATGGTAGCCAAGATGTGGAAACAACCAAAGTGTCCTTCAATAGATGATTGGATAAAGAAGTTGTGGTATATATACACAGTGGAATACTACTCTGCCATAAGAAAAGATGAAATAGTGCCATTTGCGACAACATGGATGAATCTTGAGATTATTATGCTAAGTGAAATAAGTCAGACAGAAAAAGTAGAGAACCGTATGATTTCATTGATATGTGGGATATAAAACTGAAAGCAACAAAGGAACAAGATAAACAAACAAAGAAACAAAAACTGATAGACATAGACAATAGTTTAGTGGTTACCATAGGGTAAGAAGAGAGAAGGATGGTAGATGAGGGTAAACGGCATCAAATATATGGTAATGAAAGGAGAACTAACTCTGAGTGATGAACACACGATGTGTTACATAGATGATATATTACAGAATCGTACACTTGAAACCTATGTAACTTACTAACCATTGTACCCTAATAAACTTTAATTAAAAACAGAAGAAAGAAACAGCAAAAGACATATTAACTATTTACTATGTAATCCATCCTCCCTCCTGTCCTCTTGTCTGAGAAGATGTAAATCCCATGGGCTCTGCGCCCGCCCATATTTTCTAAGAGTCCATTTCATTTCAAGACAAGTGAATGAATACATTTGAATGCATCTAACGACAAATTGAATGCCGTCTACTAAGATGACTTTGCTCAGAGAACAATCTAGATAGTCCCTGTTTAATTTCTTTGTTGTGTCACCCAGCAGTGATCTAGGAGTCATTCTAGGAAGCCTGCAATTTACACAGGCACTATTACCAGTGGTACCAGAGAAAGTGGAAAAATGACTGAGGCAAGCTGGGAGCTCTGTGCTGATTCTGGATATTAACCTGCTTGAGGTAGATGCATGTCTTTGATACAAGTGATATGGAAGAAATCTAGAACACTTATGAGTTAGTATTTTAATGTAGCCTTCTGCAATGATTAATACTAATAAAGATAAAGAATAAATATTCTAATTAAAATCATGGGAGATTCTGGTCAAAGGTTATTTTGCACATTGTTCATGAGATGTCTATTTTTCTGATGACATGAGAAAATGCTACTCAATTGATACATCTATATAATGTGAAAAAATCTTACAAGTTGACTCAAAGCATATATAAACATTAGGTTAGTTTGTGGGGATAATTATCAGATGAGTCAATTGCTTGATTTAGTGTCATTCTTAATTCAGCCAGCAGAAAATTAATGATTCAATGCCATAGGTATGTACTAGGAAACAGTACGTTCTCACTGAAACTGTGGAGAAAAGCATGAGGAACAAAGACAGGTCCAGAACACAGCCTTAGCTGTTGAAGCTATCTTATAAGTAGCAAGTATTCAAAGTATTGATTGACTCTATTTGATTATACAGAAAAGGGAACATGGAAACTCACAAAGGAGATGCTAAACTTGTTATTATAAAAAGATCACAGCAATCAACTTTAGCAAATGATGAAATTAATGAATGTAATAAGAAAGTTAGGAATCTTATTTTACCAGAATATAAGAATGCAATAACAAAGAATGAACTCTTGCCACTTGCAGCAACATGGCTGGATCTAGAGGGTATTATGCTAAGTAAAGTAAGTCAGAGTGAGAAAGACAAATACTGTATGGTTTCACTTACATGTGGAATCTATAAAAAAGAAAACAAGGGCCGGCCGAGTGGCGCGATGGTTAAGAACTCGCTTGGGATGCCAGAGGGCCCCGGTTCGGATCCCACATGTGAGGGCCAGTGACACTGCCCTCCACAGCTAAGATGCTGAACAACAGCTCAACCTGGAGCTGGGCTGCCATGAGTCGCTGGCGACGGCGTGGGCTGCAGTCCCTGTGGCACTGGATTGCAATGGGCTACCGTGTGTGGCCAGCAGCCAGCGTGAGTGGCCAGCAGCTGCAGTGAGCGGCCGTCCAGATGCCGGTGACTGATCTGCCTCGCCAGAGAAGAGCGCAATGATGGTGCCAACTTGGGCCAGTGAAGCAACGTCCTCCACAACTAGATTGAAGAACAAAACGACAGCAACTTGCCTGTTCCCCTTTCCCCAATTCCCCAGCACTGTTCCCATCCCCCCAATTCCCCAATAAAAATCTTAAAAAAAAAAAAGAAAACAAACAACAAGAGATAAAAACAGATTCATAGAAATAGAGACCAAAGGGATGGTTACTAGAAAAAGGGGGTGGGAGATGGGTGAAAAGGGGAAGAGGAATATAGTCAATAATATTGTGATAAGCTTACACAGTGACAGATGATTACTAGAATTTAGCAGGGTGATCACGTTGTAAGGTATAGCAATGTTGAATGACTATATTGTACACATGAAACTAATGTAACCAATATAAGATTGTATGCCAATTATACTTAAATTAAAAAAGTTAAAAAGAATGCAAATTTCTCAAATTTTCATTGAGATTTCATACTTTATTATATCACTTGACATAATTTATAAATATAAAGCATTTCACATTACATTTCTGGGTTCCTTTCCTCCCTGAGTTGTCTTAGTTATATGTTTCAGAGCTAGAGATCATTTGATTAAAACAACAACAAAAAACAACACTTCATTTTAAGATTAGGAAGCAAAAGTTGAGAAGGTCTAAGTAACTTGCTCTCAGTTAATTATTAACAGAGCTAGGGATACAACTCAGATGTCCCAATTCCAAGTCCAGTTTTTGTTTTTTATCTTCCTCAAAACCATGTAATTTACCATGTAATCTCATAGCTAGTTTTTCTTTTCTTTCTGCTGTCTATAATTTTCTCCAAGTCTCTTTTTTGTGTGTAATAAATATGGAAACTCCTCTTCAGTGGAATGCCCTTTCTTTTTAGAATCCTGTGCTGATGAATTATAAATGCAACAGGTGACATTTTACCATCAATTTAATCTAATTTTCATTGTCATCTAATCAACAGATCAAGAGTCTTTACATAATGTTCTGGGCATTACATATGGAATTAAACAATATTCTCAAGTCCTTATTACCAATCTACTTACATTGGCAAACTCTATAATTGGCATATTTGTTTACAGCATAAATCCAATAAAGCCTATTGATAAAATTAATTTGACCTAGAGCATAAAGCATTTCCTTGAGAACCAGGCAGAAAATGATTTAGTTTGCATTCATTTTAGAAGTGAAAAATAACACCTAACGTAGGTAGTACATTTTCTAAGACATGATAAGTAATGTGTTAAAACACCATGCCATTGATTAAATAAAACTTCTTTCAAACAAAACAATTTCACATACAGCCAACAGATGCATATTTTCTACTGGGATTTATGGAGCCATCTGGTTTTGCAGTTTCCAGCTATATAAGTTGTCTTTACTCCCCTTTCCTAAGAAATCATTTGTTAATTGCCTAACACAAAAAGCTATAAGGTAATCACTTCCTGTCCTCAAATTTAGGCTGCCTAATATAATGTTTATATTCAATTGCACCAGATTGTTATCACAATTTGATTACTGTACTAACTCCTTCTCCCCCTTTTCTTTGAGCTTTATATATAGTAATTTTACTGTCTGGGAAGATCAGTTCCTACCATGTCTGGTGTTTTCCCTGTAAGCATCTTTGCCTTAGACATCTTTTCCTCAAATATTTTTGCCACAAACTTTGTTACCATATAACTAATTGTCCATAAGGCAATTTTGCTGTAAAAAAGATAAAATAGCTGGTTGACAGGTATTATTTTCTTGTTTGTTTTTTGTTGTTATTGTTTGGTTTTATTTTCCATTGATGAGACAATCAACCACCTTTGGCCAACTTAATGTACTTAAGCTAGTTAGGTGTATAGTACAGTAGTGTTAACTATATGCACATTCGCAGAAGTCATTTAAAAAAACAAATCTCTAGTTGGTAGCAGGTGTGGATTAGATAATTTGAGTTCAAAATTTCAAGCATTCTACCCACAACGCTTCTGCTCCTTTCCACATTATCAAGTCCTCTAGCAAATAAAATGCATACATCCTGTGATCCATGTCCTCACTCAGATTCAGCATTATTCTCCCTGTGGATCCTCTAAGTTTTTGCAAACTGCCGTGTGTATCTCATCTGCTTTGGTAAAAACAGAGATTAAACCACACAACACCAGAAATCTGTGACCCAGCAACATTGAACTGACTGAACAGATTGCCCTCTCTCTCTCTCTCTCTCTCTCTCTCTCTCTCTCTCTCTCTCTCTCTGTCTCTCTCTCTGTCTCTTCTCTCCATTAAAGAGATAGTTTAGACAGGAATGTAGAATCCCATCTCTCACAATGTTCACATTGGATACCTTTTGCTCAGAGACTGTAGGAGTAAAGTTCAGAACATTCACACAAACTCTCAAAAGAAATGCTCTGCTCAATACAGCTATCCTGATGAGAAAAATATGGACTTAAATGATCTAATTAGTAGGTATGTATAGAAATATCTAATTTTTAAGGTTATTTGTATAGATTTGGCACAAATATACAGTTTGAGGTAGTTTATAAATACTACAATTGATTCATTTACATATAGGATGATTACATAAAGGGGAATAAACACAAAGATAAATTCTGTAACACATACGGGTTCCTTTTCACTCTGGAACTCAGGGCATGTTTGGCAATAAGCTTTTCTCAGTAAAGTGCAGAAAATTGCACATCACAGATGTTATTTTTGATTCCGTAAATCACATTTTGGATGTTGCTGTTTCAAATTCTTTTTTTTATGATTTTTATTGGGGAATTGGGGGGATGGGAACAGTGCTGGGGAATTGGGGGAAGGGGAACAGACAAGTTGCTGTCGTTTTGTTCTTCAATCTAGTTGTGGAGGACGTTGCTTCACTGGCCCAAGTTGGCACCATCATTGCGCTCTTCTCTGGCGAGGCAGATCAGTCACCGGCTTCTGGACGGCCGCTCACTGCGGCTGCTGGCTGCTCACGCTGGCTGCTGGCTACATACGGTAGCCCATGGCAACCCACTGCCACAGGGAGTGCAGCCTACGCCGTCGCCGGCGACTCATGGCAGCCCAGCTCCAGGTTGAGCTGTTATTCAGCATCTTAGCTGTGGAGGGCAGTGTCACTGGCCCTCATATGTGGGATCCAAACCGGGGCCCTCTGGCATCCCAAGCGAGTTCTTAACCATCGCGCCACTCGGCCGGCCCTCAAATTCTTTTTTTGAAAACATAAAATTCAGCTTACTGTTTATAAGAAAGGTAATATCAGTTAAGTTAAATTAATTTTAATTCATGCATAGTGTATTGCAAGGAAGGCTTAAAATGTGAGCAAGATGGAATATTTTTGAATTCATAGAAAATAAAAAATGTCAGTTAATACTTCTTTAAAATCTCTTAAGACTTCTCTTGCAACACTTATGCTCATATACTAGCTTCACATTTCGTTATTTCTTCACAAAATTTCTTATTTCCATTGACTTGGAAGCTTCTGAAAACAGAAACAGTGATTTATGCATACACATATCCAATACCTGCGTTTCATGGAGTAAATGTTCAATAAGCGCTTGTGTAATTAAATTACCAGCATAAAGATTGCAATTCACAGCCTCATAGGTTACGTGCCACTGAAGGCACTATCTGTAGTAACTGTCTTCCATAGCTGTCTCCTATGTAATATAATTCTATAGTTGGGGGGTCCAATTCCTTAATTACCAGTGGGTACTTGTGAAGTTTGTAAAAATGAACAAAACATATTCCCTGTCTTGTAGGATTTATAATCTATAAGGGGAGATGGATTTAGAATCTATAAGAGGAGACAGTGTTGTGTAACAGGAGAGATGAACAAAGTTTCAGATTTAGGCACCCAGATTCATATCCAGTTTCCACTGTTTCATAACTATACACGTTATATAAAATTTCTGAGTCTCAGGTTCCTGGACTGTAAAATGGGTATAACAATACCTACTTTGGGTTTGTTATGTTGGAAATATACTGGGGATGCCAAAAAAAGTATATACATTACTTGTATTCATCTTTTGTTATTGGTATATATTGATTATCACAATTTTACTAAAGATTTTTCCTTTCTTAAAATGTATATACATCTTTTGGCACCCTCTGTATAAATAAAGCACTTAATACCAATACAGTAGCTAGCATTTTATAGGCATTCCATAAAAGACAGAATACCTAATACTGTGATAGACTCACTATATGCCAAATATTCCTTTTTTTTTAGTTTACTGGGGTGACAATTGTTAGTAAAGTTACATAGGTTTCACATGTACAATTCTGTAATACATCATCTATATATCGCATTGTGTGTTCACCACCCAGAGTCAGTTCTCCTTCCATCACCACATATTTGATTCCTTTTACCCTCATCTACCACCTGGCTCCTCCCTTACCCTCTGGTAACCACTATTATATATTATCTGGTACCACTATATATATATATATATATATATATATATATATATATATATATATATATATATATATATATA
>NW_017732248.1:263831-267873 GCF_001890085.2 Hipposideros armiger | reverse complement strand
CAACATCCTCCACAACTAGACTGAAGAACAAAAGGACAGCAACTTGTCTGTTCCCCTCCCCCAATTCCCCAATAAAATCTTTAAAAAAAAAGAAGTTAAGTTGTCACTTTTTGCAGATGACATGATGCTATATATAGAAAACCCTAAAGACTCCACCAAAAAGCTATTTGAAACAATAAACAAATACAGTAAAGTTGTCGGCTACAAAATCAACATACAAAAGTCGATTGCATTCCTATACACTAACAATTAAATCTCAGAAAAATAAAAAAAAAGAACAATTTATTTGCAATTGCAACAGAAAGAATAAAATACCTAGGAATACATTTAACCAAGGATGTGAAAGACCTATACACTGAAAACTAGAAGACATTAAAGAAGACACAAAGAAATGGAAAGACATTCCGTGTTCATGGATTGGAAGAATCAGCATAGTTAAAATGGCTGTACTGCCCAAAACAATATACAGATTTAATGCAATCCCCATTAAAATACCAATGGCATTTTTTAAAGAAATAGAAAAAAAATCATCAGATTTGTATGAAAACACAAAAGACACCAAATAGGCAAAGCAATCCTAAGAAAAAAGAACAATGCTGGAGGATCACACTCCCTGATTTCAGCTTGTACTATAGAGCAACAATTATCAACAGTATGTTATTGGCAGAAAAACAGACACACAGACCAATGGAATAGAATCGAGAACCCAGAAATAAATCCACATAAATATGGACAGATAATTTGGACAAAGAAGCCAAAAGCATACAACAGAGAAAAGACAGCCTTTTCAATAAATGGTGCGGGGAGAATTGGAAAGCCGCATACAAAAGAATGAAACTAGACTGGTACCTGTCACCGTGTATGAAAATTAACTCAAAATGGATAAAAGACCTAACAATAAGACCTGAAACAATAAACTGCATAAAAGAAAACATAGGTACTTAACTTTTAGACCTTGGGTTCAAAGAGAATTTATGACTTTGACTTCAAAGGCAAGGGAAGTAAAAGCTAAAATAAATGAATGGGACTATATCAAACTAAAAAGCTTCTGCACAGCAAAAGAAACCATCGACAAAATATAGAGGCAACCAACTGAATGGAAGAAGATTTTTGCAAACAACGCCTCCGATAAGGGGCTAACATCCAAATTATATAAGGAACTCATACAACTCAAAAACAAACAAAAAAATCCAATGAAAAAATGTGCAGAGGACCTGAATAGACATTTCTCCAAAGAGGACATACAAATGGCCAATAGACATATGAAAAGATGCACAGCATCAGAGAAATACAAATAAAACCCACAATAAGCTATCACTTCATACCAGTTAGAGTGGCTATTATCACCAAGACAAATAATATCAAGTGTTGGAGAGGCTGTGGAGTAAAAGGAACCCTCCTATACTGTTGGTGGGAATGCAGATTGGTGCAGTCACTATGGAAGGCAGTGTGGATGTTCCTCAAAAAATTACTAATAGAATTACCATATGACCCAGCAATCCTTCTCCTGAGTCTCTACCCCCAAAAAAATCTGAAATATTTATCTGTAAAGATATATGTGTTCCGATGTTCATTGCAGCTTTATTTACAGGGGCCAAATATTCTTTTAAATACTATACAAACATGAACTCATTTAACAAAAATGCTCATATAATTACTGATATAAAATCCAATTAGGATGTGGTATGATGCAGAACAATAGTTGATTAATTCTTACTGGGCCCTTAGAAAATACAGAGGAGATATCATGAAGGATAGTTTAAGAATTTGATAGAGGTTAAGCGTTTACCAGCCTAAAAGAACAATAAGCAAAGCCATGGGAGCAAAGGAAATTGGGGTGTGCTTGGAGAGTGTTAAGCCTGGTGTGTCTAAATAACCTGGTGTGTTCAATACTTAGGGGATAGAGCATTCTTCCAGAATGTGCTATAAAAGAAGATTGAGGTAGATAGAGAAGGTCCTTAAATTCCATGCTAAGGAAAGTAAATATATTCCATGTGTCCCCAGAGCTCTTTCCTGCAAGGTAATTAGAATGTTGACCAGGAGTGGTGGCCCCACTCAGAACTTTTTAAAATAATCACGTGGCAGAAAACAGTTACTTGGCCTTTATTTAGTTTGGCATTTTGTTTGGTTTGTAATTAACTCTGCTAGGTGAGGTGTCTCACGAGTGCATAATCAGCAATGAATGTTGAACCCACACATTTGTGGGCAATTTCCCTTTTCTTATAAGATGTTAATGGGATACTTGGTTCTTCCAGTCATGTCAACAAGTATGTGGCACGGGTAACAACAATCATTATGTGCCTTCTGTCCTGCCCTACAGCCACGTCCAGGTCCTTCCACAAAGATTAATTACACTTGTTTTTTATTTTTTTGTTTGTTTGTTTCTGTCTTGAAATGTAGGAGCTTGAGTTTTTTTATTATTAATATTGTCAGGTGTATAAAACAATGTAATAGTTAGATATTTCACCCCTCACAAAGTGACAACTCCCCTCCCCCAATCCACCTCCCTCTACCGACATCATACATATGTATTACAATTCCATTGACTCCACTCCCCACACTATACTCCATGTCCAGTGATAAGTTGACATACAATATTATTCAGTTTCAGCTTCAGGTGTACAGTGCAATGGTCAAGCATCTACACCATCCATGAAGTGGTCTCCCTAACAAGACATGTGTCCATCTGACACCCTACAAAATACTTACATTATTGATTATATTCCCTAAACTGTCTTTCAATCTCTGTGGCAATATTGTAGTTACCAATTTATGCTGTCTAATCCTTTCCCTTTCTCCATCATCCCCCACACCCTCTTATCTAGCAACCTTCAGTTTTCCTCAATATCTCTGAGACTATTTTTGTTTACTTTGCTCATTTATTCAGTTCTTTAGATTCCACATATAAGCGAGATCATATGGCATTTGTCTTTCTCCGACTGACTTATTTCACTTAACATAATGTTCTCTAGGTCCATCCATATCGTTGTAAATGGTAAGATTTCATTCTTCATTATAACTGAGTAATGCTCCATTGTATAAATGTACCACAGTTTGTTAATCCAGTTGTCTACCGATGGGAATTTCAGTTGTTTCCAAGTCTTGGCTTGGAATTGTAAATAGTACCTCAATAAACATAAGAGTGCATATATATTTTTAAATTAGCATCTTGGGTTTCTCTGGATAGATACCCAAGAGTGGAATTTCTGGCTCATAAGGTACTTCCATTTCCAGTTTTTTGAGATACCTCCATACTGATTTCCATAGTGGCTGCAGTCCCACCAACAGTGCAACAGGGTTCCCTTTTCTCCACAACCTCAACAGCACTTGTTGTTTGTTGATTTATGGATGGTAGCCATTCTGACCGGAGTGAGGTGGTATCCTCATTGTGGTTTTTGTTTGCATTTCTCTAGTAATTAGTGAGGTTGAGCATTTTTTCCATATACTCTGCCCATTTTTTAACTGGGTTGTTTGTTTATTTGGTGTTGAGTTGAATGACTTATAAATTTTGGATATTAACCCCTTATCAGGTGTATCATTGACAAATATCTTCTCCCATTCAGTAGGCTGCCTTTTTGTTTTATTGATGGTTTCCTTTGCTGTGAAAATGCTTTCAAGTTTGATGTAATTCCATATATTTATTTTTTGGTTTACTTCCCGTGCCCGAGGGGATATATCAGTAAAAATATTACTCAGGGTAATGTCTGCAAATTTACTCCCTATATTTTCTTCTAGGAGATTTATACTTTCAGGTCTTACATTTAAGTCTTTAATCTATTTTGAATTTGTTCTCATACATGGCATAAAGAGGTGTTCCAGTTTCATTTTTTTGCATGGTCAGTCCAATTTTCCCAGCACCATTTATTTATTTATTTATTTTTAAATTATTTTTTATTATGAAATACACATTTTTTAGAATTAGTTTCAGCTGCACAACACAGTGCAATAGTTACACTTTTTACCCCTTGAAGTGACAACCCCTCTCCCCCAATCTGCCACTCCACTTACCCCCAATATCATACATATCTATCACAAATCCCTT
>NW_017732248.1:253867-261856 GCF_001890085.2 Hipposideros armiger | reverse complement strand
ATCCTGCTACCCTACTAAATTCATTTATGAGTTCTAACAGTTTTTTGGTGGAGTTTTTGGGATTCTTTATATAGAGTATCATGTCATCTACATATAATGACTATTTTACTTCTTCTTTTCCAATTTGGATGCCTTTTATTTCAATTTCTTGTCTGATTTCTGTAGCTAGAACTTCCAGAACTATGTTGAATGGAAGTGGTGAAAGTGGGCAGACTTGTCTTGTTCCTGATTTTAAGGGGAAAGCTTTTAGCCTTTCCCCATTGAGTACGATGTTTGGTGTGGGCTTATCATATATGGCCTTTATTATGTTGAGGTATGATCCCACTATTCCCACTTTGCTAAGAGTTTTTATCATACATCATTGCTGGATTTTGTCAAATGCTTTTTCTGTATCTATTGATATCATATGATTTTTATTTTTCATTTTGTTAATGTGATGTATTACGTTAATTGATTTGTGGATATTGAACCAACCTTGCATACTACGAATGAATTCCACTTGATCGTGGTGTATGATCTTTTTAATGTGACACTGAATTTGGTTTGCCAGTGTTTTGTTGAGGATTTTTGCATCTATGTTCATTAGGGATATCTTCATTTTAAAGTCTATTTTGTCTGAAATAAGTATTGCTACTCCTGCTTTTCTCTCATTTCCAGTTGCATGAAATATCTATTCTATTCTATCCCTTTACTTTCAGTCTGTGTGTGTCTTTTGATCTGAGATGAGTTTCTTGTAAATAGCATTTGCATGGGTCTTTTTCTTATCCACTCAGCCACTCTACATCTTTTGATAGGAGCATTTAATCTACTCACATTTAAAGTGATTATTGATAGGTGCATATTTATTGCCATTTTGTTATTTGTATTTCTGATCTTCCTGGGTTAGCTTGTTTTCCCCTTTTTTCTGTTTAAAAAATCCCTTTTAGCATTTCCTGCAGTGCTGGCTTGGCGGTAATGAATTCCTTATGTTCATTCTTTTCTGAGAAGCACTTTATCTGTCCTTCAATTTTAAGTGAAAGCCATGCTGGATAGAGCAATCTTGGTTGTAGGCCTTTATTTTGCATCACTTTGAATATTTCATGCCACTCCTTTCTCGCCTGCAGAATTTGTGTGGAAAAGTCAGTTGTTAGTCGTATAGGAGTTCCTTTGTATGTAACCTGCTGTCTTTCTCTTGCTGCTTTTAGGATCCTGTGTTTGTCTTTAACCTTTGCCATTTTTACTATGATGTGTCTTGGTGTGGACCTGTTTGCATTCAGCTTGTTTGGAACTCTCTTCACTTCCTTGGCTTGTATGTCGATTTCCTTCACCAGTGTAGGGAGGGTCTCAGTCATTATTTCTTCAAATACATTCTCAATCCCTTGCTTCTTCTCTTCTCCTTCTGGTATTCCTATGATGCGAATGTTTTTGTGCTTGATGTTGTCCCACAGGTCTCTTAAACTATTTTCCTTGTTTTCTATTCTTTTTTCTTTTTGTTGTTCCAAGTGGGTGATTTCTGCTGTTTTGTCTTCTAAATCACTGATCCGATCCTCTGCTTCATCCAATCTACTGGTGATTCCTTCGAGTGTGCTCTTCATTTCAGTTATTGTATTCTTTAGTTCTAACTGGTTGTTTTTTTATGATTTCCGTATCCTTCTTTATGTCCTCCTTAAGTTCCTGAAACATTATTATCATCAGTGTTCTAAACTCTGTCTCTGAAAGGTTGGATACCTCTGTTTCATTTAGCTGCATTTCTTGAGGTTTCTTCTGATCTTTTACTTGGGACATGTTTCTTTGTTTCTTCATTCTGGCTGTCGCTCTGATTGCTTCAATGTATTACATCACCTAGAAAGAAAAAAAAGAGAGAAAAAGGGAAAAAAAAGGAAAAAGAGAAAGAAAAACAAGGGGAGGGGCTTTCTGCCCGCTTTAATCTGCAGACAACTTGCTCAGCAATAGAGAGATTCTGGGCAACTCAGCACCAGCTGTTGGGGGGAAGGGCTCAGTGCGTCATGCACCAACTTCCCTCTAGACTTGAAGTAAGCTTCACACAATTAGTTGCTGTGTGCTCTGGAACTGTGCTCACCACCAAACATCCTCACAGGTTGTTGCGTGCTGTCTGCTGCTGCAAAAAACCCTCTGTGGCCTGTAGAGGTAGGATCTAGGGACCAGGGGTTCAGGGTGCCCCTGGCAACACAGTCTAGGGGGCAGGGCAGGCTCCCAAGGCACCACAGGGTGTGGTCAGTGGCCCCCACCAAGTCAGAGCAGCATACACTCCTGCATCAGCAGCCAACCCATACAAACTCACCTGGAAAGCCCTGGCTGAATCACGCAGGCGCACAGCTTGTGGCCCTACACTCCCAGGAAAACTCCCTGTCTCAGCCTGTCCCAATCAGCTGCTCAAAGATCAGGCCGAGCAGCCCGACAGCCAATTTCCACCAAGACAACTCTGCAGGTGCAGTGCGGAAATCAAGGACCTAAGGTAAGTCATACACTTCAGGGTCTCAATAAGCAGTCTGTTGTAGTCGGAGCACGTTTGCCTGGCATTTCCCTGGCTATGCAGCACAAACAGTATGGAGGGTGAGAATCGAGGCCGCATGCTCACGCCCACACACATACATGCACACACACACTCCTGCGGCAATTCCAGCAGACCAATGCATTCCCAGACCTGAGCCTCTGTGGGAGGGCCCAGCCCTTAAAAAATGGTGGCCTCCTGTGCACTACCTATGTGCAAGCTCCACACCAGGGGAACAATGGTCCCAAAAACCTCCAGCTCCTGTGTGAAAGGCACTCAGCTCAGTCCTTCCTGGAGGCTCCTGGGCCCCATTCACAAAGCCACTCCCTCCTCCAGGAACCGGGTGAGTGCTCACCAGCGAGCGAGTCCATTTGCCGGCTCCACTGGTTCTACAGCCGCCCCCAGCCTCACTGAGCTGAGCAAAGAGTTCTAGCTGTTGTAGAACTCCTCTTCCTGACAAAGTAACTCTTGAGAGGTGAGCGTGGTGTGGGCCTGGAGGGTCTCATGCCCAACCGGAGAAGCCTCCCCACTGCTGGGGTGTCCCTCATGGGGTTTGACCTCTCTCATCTCCACCCCTCCTACCGGACTTGACGTGGCCTCCTCTTTAAGTCCTTTGTTTAGATATTCTGCTCATGTAGGGTCCAGGGAACTTCCGAGGTTGAATAGCTTATATATTATTTGTAATTTTGGTGTATCCTGGGAGGTAGTCAGCACAGCATCTGTCTATTCCACCATCTTACCGGAACTCTCCAATTTCACTTGTTTTGAGGTAAAAATTAATGTATATTATTACCTAAATGCTTAAGACCATGGTAGCCTCATTGAAGCTCTACTTACATATTGCCTCAGTAAGTTAGCTTAAGATTGGTTGATTTCATTTTTAGCCTCTTGCCAATCTTACCAAACTTATTCTTAAAGACAAACCTTGCTACTGGTAGTTCGTTTATCATTAATCTGATTAAAAAAATATTAAGAGCTTTGTTTTGTCTTATAACTGCACACACTTCAGTAGTCCTTTGTAGATTTTTCTGTTGTGTTAAATGTACATAGTTGTTTAAACCAAAGAGGGCCAAATCCCCTCAAACAATGTGCACAAATCACTTAGGTTGTGATTTCACTTTTACTTTTCTCTGCACATTCATCTTTCTTGCATTTACCCCCACTTGGTCACAAATCGAGCCTTCCTTTCAATACACTATTCATGAATTAAAATCAGTTTAATTTAATAAATATTATTATCTTTTCTTAAAAACTCTATGATGAGATTCATGTTTTCAATAAGAATTTGAACTATAGTGACATCCATAATGTCTGTCTTTTTTTTCCAATAATATCCTTAACTGGTATCTTTGTCTCTCTCTTCTCCTTCCAGTGTCAAAAAACACAAATCTGATCATTCTTAAAATGACCCTCAACCCTCCATGAACAGAAAACATAGACTGCGTAATGTTTAAAAAAGGACTTTTTAACTTTTTAAAGTCCTGATTTACATCCCAGCTGTGCAACTTAATAGTTATGTAATATGCACATATAGTCTTATCTGAAACACTGAGCTATTTAAAGTGTCTCTTAGCACTACTGGGTGGATTGAGTGACACAGGAAATACTCCAGCACTTAGAATACTTACTGGTGCAGAGCAGACATTACTACAGGATCCCTGAAATATACAAAGAGCTATAGAGCTTCCCTGACCTCATCCCCCAATTCTGCTCCCAGGCAGGAGTCGTTGCCTTCTAATTTGTCTTTCTAATGCAAATGTTTTATTTCTCAATTGCTTATCAACTAATCTCTTCAAAAAGAATGTGAGCAGCCAACTGGAAATACCCTTATAATTATCTTAGCATAATGCCTGATACATGACACAAGCCCAGCACGTACTTGTTAAATTGTGAATACCATCTTATTGTACAACATCTGATCTTGCCAACTTCTGGTCTTAGCCATACTCCATGTACTTACATTCAGTACTTTAAATCTTGGTTATATTTTTATACAATCGTCCAGACTTCTTTGTGGTTAAATCGCCTTTGATTAGACAATGAGGATTTAAAGAACACTATTGAAACAAAAGTGTCAAATCATTTTAATTAAAATTGTCCATTTTTATTAATATTACCCATGTCAACCTTTGTACACCCGAATCAACCTTAACAGAGCACCATAGTAAAAGCTGACATGTGGCTATTATTGATTAATGGTGCCCAAAATTCAGTATCTTGAGGGACATATTGCCTAAGCCAGTAAAGGTGCCAGCATTGGAAACTTCTATTCTTTTTCATTACTTCCCATTTCTAAATTCTCTCTCTGATGTAAGCTCTAAAACGTGTCCCTGATTTAGAAATTATTTCACAAGTTCATACATTGTAATGTTTCTCGAAAGCCATTTTTTACTGAACAATAAAAGAAACAGAGCAAGCAAAACACTTTTGAAAGTCACCATGGCTTCTTCACAAGGAATAACTTTTAATAAAATTTAGAAAAAAATTGAAAACTTGAGACACAGGTAACATGTCAACTAAATTAAATTTCTATAAAAATAGTTTTAACAATACATGATAATCATAGATGAATGGGACTTTTATTTCAATTTTCCAAACTTGTCATTTATCTCTGTCTTTTGAGAGCTTCAGTTAATCTTTAAGAAACATATCTTAAACTCAACCCAAGATTTTTATTTTCTTTTATTATCTAAGCTATTTTGCATCTGAAAATTAGATTACCATCAAACATAATATCCTTATCTTAATTAAATCCTTGCCGTGAATTTATAATAGAGCAAGGAACTTTTCCACATGGATGTTACATAACATGTAGCATTTAATTTGTTACAGCTGTTCACTGTGTAAAGTGAAATGAACAATTTTTTTGGGAAAATACCTACTTTGAAAGCTAAATAATATGCCAAACATACATGTAATATGACATGACATTCCCTTTATTTAATAAGAAGTACTTCCTTATCACTTTAAATAAACTATGTGAAGCAAATGTGACACTTTGGATTATCTTCTTATGTGCCATTTAGTTTTAATTTCTAATTCCAATCATCTAGTTTTCTTTTTATGGTCACACAGAGCAGCAATCACAATGCCTTATACATTTCAAATGTCTAAGGAATATTTGTTAATTTTTTTTCTAATGCAACTTTTATTTTTCAGCATTTTATTCTCTTCTTGCATAAACAGGCAACAAGATAACTTGTATGTGGATGAAGGTGATAGAAGCATGAAACTTCTGGCAAAAGAAAAATTCACCCAAGATTTCAGCAATTTTGCACCAGAAATTTAAAAAAAAATCAAAGCTCTCAGAGAGCAAGTTTTTTTTCCCCCCAAGTAATATGTCCTTATTGTATAGATTGGAAAAACTAAATTTAAAAAGAATTGCCAAATAACTTACCAAAGATAGAGCACAATATTAGAATAAAAACCACATACATGGAGCATTTCATTGTAATAAGAAGTTGAATTAGGGAAAAGAGGGCTTGGGTGTAACTCACATCACACTAATGCAAATAACTTCATCCTTTCTACCTAATGCCAAAATCTTCAATATACAGGGTTCAAGTGTCCAGAGCTCTTCTGCCAGTGAGTTTGTTAGTTCTTTGTCAGTGCATTTCTAAATAGTTGTGTCCGGCTGTTTTCATCTCTGAGGATGTAGATAATTTGTAACAGGCACAACACATACGTTTTATTTCCTCCCTCCCCCAGCCATCCCCCCATCTACCTCTGAGCCATTTTTCTCAGTCTAGTTGTGGAGGACACAGCTCACTGGCCCATGTTGATATTATGATCATTGCGCTCTACCTTGGCTGAGGCAGTCAATCGCTGGCCATCGACAGGCCACTCACAGAGGCTTACAGCAGATTATGACAGCTCTCGCTGGCTGCCAGCCACTCACACTGACTGCTGGCCACTCACACTGGCCACCGGCCTTTCACGGCAGCTCACAGCAGCTTCACAGCAGCTCACAGCAGCTCACGGCAGCCCACAGCAGCCCAGCTCCAGGTCAAGCGGTGGTTCACAATCTTAGCTGTAGAGCGTGCAGCTCACTAGCCCATGTGGGATTGAACTGGCAACACTGTTGTTCAGAGCTTGCACTCTAACCAACTGAGCTATCTGGCCATCACCAACACATACTTTTCTGATCATTTTTTTTTTAATGGAGTCCAAGAAGCCTTTTAGAGATTACTGCTTTATTTGGCTTTCCATTTCTGAAAAAGTTATTGTTAAATTTCCACACTCCTCTGCACTTTTATCTTCTCAATTGTTCTGGTTTATGGTTTGTTTATTTTTTCCTAAATTTGGGAACAAATCAGTAAGAGATTTGGCTTGTATTAGAAATGGCAATGTATGTGATATATAGATGATTTATTACAGAATTGTACACCTGAAACCTATGTAACTTTACTAAGGATTGTCACCCCAATAAACTTTAATTAAAAAAATGACAATGTAGATATTTTTATTCAGAAATGGAAGGCTGCTTTCTTTCAAGACGTGGTGCCAAGTTAGCTCCCTCCCAGACTTTCATGTCAATGTGACAAATACACTTTCCTTCCTACCATCAGAGGCCTTGAAGTAGAAAGCACTATGGGAAAAGCCGGGCCTCCTCTGAGGATAGTCTGCCTTGACTTGTTGTCTGACCTTGGGAATTTATTTCATTCAGAATATGTGTCCTCATCTGAAATTTCAAGAAAGTTGTGAGGATCAACTGAAACTATATGGCAGAAGCACTTTGTGAACTGTAACCCCCTTAAAATGTTACTATTGCTTTTGGACATAAGTACATCATCCTGTTTGGAGATGCATGATTACATGCTGCTACACTTAGAGGTTGGCTGCAGCCACCATCCACATCAGTGTGCTACCCATCAGGACTCTTCCTCATGACCAGAACATCCACCATTGAAATCACTTGTTCAATCTGAGTCTAAACATAAATCTAAAAAATGTGAGGCATTGTTTCTAGAAGGTTATTCTTTCTTTTTTAAAAAAATTGGTTTCAGGTGAACAACACAGTGCAATAGTTATACTTTTTACCCCTCAAAGTGACAACCCCCTCCCCAATCCGCCGCCCTACTCCCCCCCATATCATACATATCTATTACAATTCCATTGACTCCACTCCACATTTCATGACTATATATATATATATATTCAATTATACTTGACATACAATATTATACAACATCAGCTTCAGGTGTACAGTGCAGTGATCAAGCCTCTTCCCCATCCATGAAGCGGTATCCTTAACAAGACATGTGACCATCTGACACCCTACAAAATATTTACAACATTATTAATTATACTTTTTACCCCTCAAAGTGACAATCCCCTCCCCCAATCCTCTGCCCCACTCCCTCACCCCCATATCATACATATCTATTAAAATTCCATTGACTTCACTCCCACACTATACTCCACATCCCGTGACTCTCTCTCTCTCTCTCTCTCTCTCTCTCTCTCTCTCTCTCTCTCTATATATATATATATATATA
>NW_017732248.1:241417-253516 GCF_001890085.2 Hipposideros armiger | reverse complement strand
CTCTTGAGCGAGCTCTTAACCAACTGAGCCACTCAGCCGGCCCTTTAGAAGGTTATTCTTAAATGTTAAGGTTATTCCATCATGAAATGGGTGGGCTGACCTAGGACTCTGGGACACCACTGAGTCTGGGAACCCGTATTTCATTTGCAGTGAGTTTATGTGCCACAGAAGAGATAATTTATAATGGCAGGGGAAAGTCCTCAGCCCTGGGCTAGAGAAGGGGCACACTGTTCATTTAAATATTAACCCATTCATTCATGGAGCAAATTCTGTTTTCATAAATTTATTTTATGGATTTACAGATACAAGTAGAATCCATAAGCAACATTTCAGTCTAAGTTTATCTACATATTGGTGGTGATAATTTTATCTTTGATATGTGCTGTAGTGATTAAAAGCATGTCAGACTCCCTCAGTCTGCAGTAGGGGTCCTTCTAGGTGTCTGAGAACATTCTGAAGTAGTATATATCTCTAAATGTATCAAGACACAGTATTTTTCCTCTTTCATCACCTCTTTCATTATGTTGTAAATTCCTTAATAGCTGGGACTGTTTGGCTATTGGGTCCTCAGTGCCCAGTGCATAGTACTTGTTCAAAAATAAACAATGTTTCTTTTTGTTGAAACACAGAAAGTTAGCTCTAGATCTTTCAGGAATATAGAGTATAATGGGGTGGGGCAAGGCTGGAAAAGGGAGTTAGAAGATCTTGAAAGCTCCTATGGACTTGCAAGGTTTACCTGAGCTGTGGCTCACACACAGGTGGGAAGAAATTGCAATAATGCATAGTGCCATGTGCACATTGAATGGCACGCGGCAAAATCTTAGATAAGAATTAAATATGACATAACACCAGCGCTGAGGATATTGACTCAAGCCAGAAATCAACTGAGATCATGTAAAGGATTTTTTTTTGGCGGAAAAAGAGTCAAGAGTGGAAAACAGAGACAAACTGAGTGTATTTCCTGAGTGGCTCTCAAGAGCACCTACAACTAGACTAGAGCATAAGCACTCTGAGATGCACAAGGTGCAGAAGATATTTTCAGATATGACAAGCCCTTAGGATTTATGAAATTAACATTTGTTGTTAATTTGTCACTTGCTACACAATGTCATGAGTTTTAGTGGTCCATGTTGAAAATGGGCTGTGAAAGTGAGTCTCTTGGTTAAAGAAGCACATTTCTGGTTGTGCAGTGTATGCAATTTTGTGGCTTTTCTATTATTCATCAGCATGGATGCAATTAAGTTATGTAAAGAACTTTCTTTAAAGCTTTTATTTTATGAAAAACGAGCATACAGATAAAGTGAATGTGTTTTTCTGGTGATGAAGTTAAAGACTGTGAAGAGGAGCTTAAACAGGATATACAAACTCTATTTATTCCATAGTGGTATTCATCACTTAGAAGGTTATTGTTATTCTTGAGACCCATCCCTGGTTGATGTCAAGAGATTTCAACCTTCAGTTATTAGCCAAGGGTTTCTAACCTTTATTTTCTAACCCTAGGTGACATATAAGTTTCTAGGGCTTTGAAATAGTGTTAGTCTTGACATTATCCATTGCTGATTGTTTACATTTATTAAGTGATTTTAGAATGTGTGGGGATGATATTCATTTATATTGGTGCCTTAACCATAATAGAATCAAACTAACAAAAGTGGTCTGCAAATTTCCATGGTGTATTATGGCTGTTTTATAATTAGTAGATTACAATAGATTGTATTTGTCCTATTAATGTTCTTCTGATCATGTGGAGATAACTAGAGCCATAACTACACTCAAAATATTTAATTATTTCAATTTGAGATTGTGCCTAATTTAGCTGAATGTGGAGTGTGTGTGTGGGGGAGGGTATATAAAGAGCAATGAGATGATATATAAGAATTTACAACTTTAATCATAATTAAACTATTTGTGAGCTTTCAAGTTGTTTGATGCCACAGTAATTGTTTCACAAAGAATAGTAGAAACTTTGGGACAAATTATCAGATCCCTGGTATCATTTTGAATGAATATAGAGAAATATGACAAATATTC
The DNA here is from genome assembly GCF_001890085.2 of Hipposideros armiger. Classification (NCBI taxonomy): domain Eukaryota; kingdom Metazoa; phylum Chordata; class Mammalia; order Chiroptera; family Hipposideridae; genus Hipposideros; species Hipposideros armiger. Next base: position 251,485 of record NW_017732248.1, on the reverse strand, counting down.
AGATTTTAAAAATCAAGAATCATGTGATTTCACTTACACGTGGGATATAAAACTGAAGGCAACAAATGAAGAACAAAAACTCATAGACACAGACAACAGTTCACTGGTTACCAGAGAGTAAGTGGGGAGAGAGGGTCGTAGACAGAAGGAGATCTGAGTCTGGGAGGTGAACACACAATGCATTATATAGAGGATGTATTATAGAATTGTACACTTGAAACCCAAATAATTTTATTAATCAATGTCACCCAATAAATGTAATGACAAATAAATACAACATCAAATATTTGAAAGAAATCTAGACTATTTAAATCAGCTCTGAAATGATTTATTTCAAATTCTATTCAAGTTAAATAAGACAGACAAGATAGGTTGTATTCTGGGTTTTTTGACTGGGGACCCTCTGATGTTCACTATCTGTGTTTTTCCTTTTGGGCTAGTCATATTTTTAAAGAAGACTTCTCCAGCTCTTTCACTAATAGGTGAATGTTTGGCTCTTCCCGGCAGCTGAATAGGGGAAGAGAGTTGGGTATTTCTTGCATTAATTCACTGAATTCTTCTCTTTTTCACATGGCATCACCTGTGTTTGGGCTTCCTCAGTGCAGACATTAAATAAAAGCTTCCAAACTTTCAACAAAGTTATGGCAAGCCAGTGACCTCCCTGCATAGAGTTGGTAGAGGGGATCTGCTTGGCTCTTAAATAGAATCACTTTTTATAATAGATACATGATTAAAAACCAAAAATTAAACTACCAGAAGTGGAAAATCAGTATCACCAGCCATAAACAGATTACACACACACACACACACACACACACACACACACACACATGCACATACACACACTTTGTTCACATCCTTATAAAAATATTCTCATGTATACGTGGTCCACATTTTGGAAAACCGTGTGTTGTGCCATAAGGGTCATTCATTCCCAAAAGGCATAGTTTTTAGTGCCTCATGTTATCTCTTTCCTCTTGGATATTCAAGGAAAGTGATACTTTATGTCCCCCTTACATCAGCAAAGAAGGTGAGAACTCTCATTTTCTTCTTTTCAACAAAATGTTTTATTTCACGTAGTGGTTTAATGTGATATTTTTCAGGAGATGCCTGTTATATCATCCTTCCAAGCTTATTCAGGAGGACTTTTTTCTCCTCTGTCATTTTTTTTTCATTAGAACAGTGTTATGTTTGAAGCAACCTGGTGTATTCTAACAGTGTCCCTGAGCATGTAAATTGCCTACAACTGATAAGATTAGTGCTATAGTAATTTCTTATTGCTTTAACACATCTATAATCTTTGTATTGTTAATGTGCTGATGTCATCTTGAGTTTTCGAACTGTAGTAGGATACCTTTAAAAGCTTCTAGCTTTTGTCACTGACCTATGATGGATATTGAAATCATGGCATTCATGTCGAAGGTAATTACTTCTATTGATTCAACTTTTTATTGTTTCCTTGCTTTGGCCACTTAGACGTAAAGAGAAAACCTATAGCTACATTTTTTTAATGATGAGATATGTAATATATGTATTAGAATGTTGAGAAACCAAAAAATTTTAAGATCCTAATATGTTGTTCTGTTTCTTCAAAGTCCTAAGGGTTCTAATTTCACTGTATAATAAGTACCAAATAAAATGTTGATTCCAAAAAAAAAGACAGGCAAGATAGCATTTAATTTAATATTTAAAATTAATAAAGTAAGCATATACTATATAGGTATAAATGTCAAATCAAATTGATAATTTGGTTTACATCTAGTCATTGTAAACTCTATTATTCTTTTTTAAAATTATTGTAAAATTTATTGGATTGACAATGGTTAGTAAAATTACATGTGTGCAATCCTGCAATACATCATGTATTTATCACATTGTGTGTTCACAACCCAGAGTCAGTTCTTCTTCCATCCCATATATTTGACCCCAATAAACCTTATCATTCTTGCTTCCATCATAATTTTTAATTTATCCCATCAACCTCTCCATTCTCACTGCTCACATAAAACCAGGGATGAAGTCTTTTTAGTTCATTGGTGTTTAGCTGGCACATATTATTAGGTACTTACTATTCTTTGCATAATTAATAGATTAGTGAACAATAAATGCCACTTTCCAAGTGTAGGCACTTTATTACTGAATTACCTCCAAAGAACCCATCCTGCTATCCTACTTCAACCCAAATATGATAAAATATTTCACAGCATTAGTTGTTCTTGACATCAAAACTGTTTACTTCCTCAGTGAAATCTAAATTCATGGTTATTCATGGCTGTTTAAAATTTAGTCCTAACCCATCTTTTTATCTAATTTCCTAATAACCCTTTTTACAGGTTTTGTATTCTACCCAAACTGAAATACTCACTGTTCACTCCACCTTCTTTTTACCTTCATTCACATGTTTTCCCTCTAGTTGAAATGTACTGTACCCTCTGCCCACACACTCATGTACATAAATACTCCCATAGTCAAATACCACCTTTATTCAAGGTTTAGTTTAAGTACCACTTAAATACTAAATTCTTCGCTGGCTAATCCCTTTCTCACTTTATTGTTCTAAAAATAATTGTTTTTCCTTGAACTCCCATATCATTGTGTGTATATATATCCATATATATATATATATATATATATATATATATATATATATATATATATATATATATATATATACTCTCATAGCATACAACATCTGGTCCTGTATCATATTTATTTTCGTACAAATTCAATCACATCTACCAGATGGCAGACTCCTTAAAAGAAACCCAGGATTATGTATCATTATAGTCTCCTTTAGGCCTACCTGACAAACAGAGGGGGTTCATAACTATTTAAAAATAAATTGTTACGTTTATGGTCATTAAGACATCCAGTCTGGTCAATTGGTTGTCTCAACATTTTTCTTGGATGCAATAACTTCTGTCACATATAAGCAGCCTTGGTCAAGTATTTGAAATGATTTCATAATTTACAACCAAATAAAAAATTTTCTTGGACACAATAATTTGAGTTACATATAAGCAACCTTGGTCAAGTATTTGAAATGATTTCATAATTTACAACCAAATAACAGAGTTCAGGAGAATCTGAAAATAACATTCACTGGATAATAGAAATATAATGATTAATAGGTATAGTTCAATACACTAAAAAGGTCATTTGAGAATATGGGATCTAGCCCTACTGATGCATGTATTAGTTTGCTAGTGCTGCCATGACAAATACTGCAGACTGAATGACTTTAACAACAGAAATTTATTTTCTCACCACTCTGAAGGCTGGAAGTCCAAGGTCAAGGTGTTAACAGAATTTCTCCTGAGGTTTCCCTGCTTGGTTTGTAGATGGCCATCTTCTTCCTGTGTCTTCACATAGTCTTCCCACTGTGTGTCTCTGTGTCCTAATCTCCACTTCTTATAGGACATAGTCATATTGGATTAGGCCCCATCTACATGATCACATTTTAAATTAATTCCTTCTTTAAGGACCTTATCTCTAAATACAATCCCATTCTGAGGTACTGGGTGTCAGGACTTCAACCTATAAATTTTCAAAGGGAAATAATTCAGTCCATAGCAATGCAACTGCAATGTTCACAAGTCATTCAATGCTCTTGGACTTAACCTCTTCTTTGGTAAAACTATATCATTTTCATTATTTCTAAAATCCCTCTCAAACATCTTTAATTCCTCCATGTATTAATCTTTTGTAATATATTTTCAAGGATAATATCTTAGTGAATATCACCATAATTTATGCACCTATGAAAACCGGAACTTTAGAATCCTCTTGCATTCTTCTCTCATCCTCCCTCCATATCCAGCCAAGCACCTCTACGTGCTGAATGCCTCCTACTGACACTCACATTTTCCTTCCCCAGCTGAACCCATATGAGTCTCATTGCCAATTTCTCTGCTTTCATTCCCTACTCTCTCCAGTCTATCCTTCATTGCCATTATAGCAATCATTGGATTTTTCCCCATGTCTAGAGACTTCAATATTTAAATTAATTTTTATGACTGTCAAAGTCCTAATTTTCTTTGCTGCCTACTCATCCAGCCTCCACTCCCACCAACATTGTCACTGTACCTTTTAACCTCCACAGTTTGTATTTCTGAAATACTAAGCTGATTCTTGTTCCCATGCTTCAGACAATACTTTTTTTCCCCTTTTTTCCCCCCATTTGTCTTATGTGCCTCTTCCCTGCTTGTTCTACTGAAAGACATAGTCATATTTCCACTTACAGCTCAAAAATGCTTTTACTCATGTTAGGCCTCCCCACCCCTACATCCTGATTCCCTGAGGCAGAATGGGAGTGGCTTGTCTTCTGCTCCCTCCATGCTTCCAATATACCCTCATTATCTAATGGACTTTTAGCTATGGTTTATTATTCTGTCTGTCCACCAAAAATTAAGCTCCTTGAGACCCTGGCTTGTTTGCTTTTCTTTTGAAACTTAACAAATATATGTTAAATGAATGCTATTTATGATAACCTAGGTACAAAATATAAATAAAATATTGGTTAGTTGAATTAATATTTTTCCTTATTGAGATTTTCAAAATATGTAATTTTACTCATTTGACTTTAATTCTATTACTTTTATAAATTAACTGTTTCAAATATTAGATCCATATTCAATATTTTGCCACACATAGGAAACTATGTATTAGCTTAGACATTGGGTAATTCAGATTCATTAAGTTTGAGGCAAAACTGCCAAGGAAAATTCTGTTGGCTTTGCAATTTCTTTTGCCTTCTAGGTGTGTGCTTACAGAAAGGAGTATTTCATCATACCATGTTATTTATTAGCTTTGCTGCTACTATTTCAATTCTTGTTTTCATTCCCTTCAACTCCTTTTTTAGATAAACAAGCTGGAGGCATGTCTTATGCAGGCAGGGTGTACAGATGATAAAGGGATTCAAAGGAAGGACAGTGAACACTGGTTGAAAGAAAACTAAATTAACTGTATTTGTAAGGTATGTGCTGCTAGAAGTTTTCTATTCGACTCCTCCAGTTTTACTTCTGCTAGCCTGCCAGTTGAGAAATACCTGGAAAATTTAAAAAGAAGGGGGAGGTAGGAGGGCAGTGGATGGGGGGATGGGGGTTGTTACTTTGTGAGGGTGAAAAGGGTAACTATTGCATTGTTCTGTACACCTGAAACTAACAATAAAAAAAAAAGAAGGGGGAAAAATGTCTTTTGTGAATAGATTCTACGCATATATATATATATGCTATGGACTGAACTGTTTCCCTTTGAAAATTTATAGGTTGAAGTCCTAATACCCAGTACCTCAAAATGGGATTGTATTTAGAGATAAGGTCTTTAAAGAAGGAGTTAATTTAAAATGTGGTCATGTAGATGGGGCCTAATCCAATATGACTGGTGTCCTATAAGAATTGGAGATTAGGACACAGACACACACAGTGGGAAGACTATGTGAAGAGATATATATATATATATATATGTATATATATATATACATATATATATGTATATATATGTATACATATACAAATATATATATATATGTGTGTATATATATATGTATACATATACAAATATATATACATATATATATATTTTTTTTTTTTAATTGGGGAATTGGGGGAGGGAACCAGCCAAGTTGTTGTTCTTCAGTCTTAGTTGTGGAGGGCACCAGTCGCCATCTGGCTGCCCGTCAGCAGCTCATGGCCTTTAAGCTCAAGGTGCTGTGTTACAATCTTAGTTGCGAGTGGGCGTAGCCACCATCCCATGCACGAGTCAAACCAGCAGGCTTGTTGTTAAGAGCGCACATTGTATCCACTGAGCCATCCGGGCAGCAGCTCAGCTCAAGGTGCTGAGTTCATCTTAGTTGTGGGCGGGCATATCTCACCATCAAACAGGCAGTCTTGTTGTTAGGAGCACATGTTCTCACCAGCTGAGCCGTCCTGCCACCTGTTGGCAGCTCAATGGCAGCTCAACTTGGGCAGTGTCACTGGCCCATGTGGGAATCAAACTGGTGGCCCTGTTGCTCAGAGCTCACGCTCTTAAGCTAACTCTTAGCCAGCTGAGCCACTCAGCTGGCTGTCTATGCATATTTTTAAGGTCAAGATATTGACATAAGATTTTGAGGTTTCTGATTATTGATATAATTGTGGCTGCTACTAATGAGCACTGGCCAGATAACACATGGGCTTTTACAATTTTCACTAACAAATGAGCGAATTAAGACTCAGGAAGTTTATGGAATTTTTCCCAAAGTCACACAAGTAAACTGAGGCAGAACTGGAGCTTGAGTTCATCTTATTATTCTCAAGTCAGGCTCACTACAAATGTTGCCTGAAAGTACTTGATAAGCTATATAATTCTATGTAAATATTAAAAAGTATTTTCATGGTATCCACCAAAAGAAAAATGGACAGCATTTATTTAGTTTGCTTTCTGAGCAGAGCTGATCCTGCTGCTCCCCACCCTTCCCCTTCAATAAATGCATGAGCTTCCCCATGTACACCACACCCTGCAGTGTATGGTTTGGAAGGCAACATTTAATAGACCAGCACTTCTAGCTTTGTCCTTTATGCTACAAATATGTAGAAATAAAAAATTAATAGCAATTATATGTAAAAATTAGTTTATACCATGGGTAATTTTCATTGTGTTAAGATAGCTTATCAGGTTATGTATTACAAGAAAGTTTTTCAAAAGTAATTTTGCTGGAAAAAACATGCAGGTAATTTATGAATGTTGCCTTTCAGAGTGGCCAGGTCACCTGCATGGTGGTGACTTGTACCCCGGCTCCATGACCCAGTCTTGAATTGGTGAAAAGAAACTGTTGTCCAGTCTGCAGAGACCCAGGGATGCCAGCTGAATCCCCAGAAAAATATTAACCAATGTTATAGGCTCTTGAGCTTTGAATGGGGAATTTCTCAGGAAAAGACAGTCAGGCACTTAATACTTCAGCACTTTTAACCTGTAGTCACACACTTGACACAAAAACCACTGATTTAAGAGCAAGTTAGTTAATTTAGGCCTTAAACATACTGAAGATCTTTTCATTTTCTAACACTCCTTGAAGTAATGTAAAGTTAAAGGCTCTAACATACATAGGGACTATTTTTTTAATTAAAATTTATTGCGGTGACAGTGGTGAGTAAAATTACATAGATTTCAAGTGTACAGTTCTATAATACATCATCTATATATCACCACCCAGAGCCAGTTCTCCTTCCATCACCATATATTTGACCCAGTTTACCCTCATCTACCACCTTCTCTCCCCCCTTGCCCTCTGGTAACCACTAAACTACTGTCTGTGTCTATGAGTTTTTGTTTCTTTATTTATTTGTCTTGTTCCTTCATTGATTTCAGTTTTATATTTCACATATCAATGAAGCCAATGTGATATATAAATTATATATTACAGAATTGTACACCTGAAACCTATATAACTTTACTAACCATTGTCACCCCAATAAACTTTAATTAAAAAAAAGAATTTTAGATAAAAGTACATTCTGAGACTAGAATCTTCCAACTTTAGAGGTTTAAAGAAGAGAAATAATAGATCTATAGTAATATGCTAATATAGGATAAGTATAAAAACAAACAAATATAACATCTGAAATAAAAATATAATGATAAAAATATATTAGTTGGCCTAGACAATGTTTAGGAGATTTTTAACTGTAATATAGATGTAAAAAAATTATGCAAGATGCAAATGGTATGATAGACAGAAACTATTAAATAAATTTTACAATAACAACTAATTTTGGACTATTTTTAAACAGGGTAACATGGAAAAATTTAACAACATAACATAAGGATTTCTAAAGTACATTTTTTTGGCAAAGTTTATAGAGATATTGATTAAAAATATCCTGTAATTTGATCATGTTTTCAAAATTTAAGTGTAATGCCTGAAATGATAGAAATGAATGATTTTCATTCAGAAACACATGATCAATTCAAAAGAAGGCAGAGAAAAAGAAACAAAGAAAAGACTTGGTTAATGTAAATGATAATATAGTAGCAATAAATTTAAATATATGTGTAATCACATTAAATGAAATGTTTGCTCATCAGATAAAATACAGTCTCAGATAGATTTTAAAAACTATGATATACAAACACACACACACACACGACAAAACTAAAATGTGATGTCACAAAAAAATGTTGAGAATAAAGGGATAAAGAGAGATATGCCATAGTTTACTGATTTTTGCAAGAGGCCAGTATGGGTTGAATGGTGCTTCTTCAAAATTTATACCTTAAAGCCTTAACCCACAGTACCTCGAAATGTGACATTATTTGGAGATAGGAATTTTATAGAGCCAATCAAGTCAAAATGAGGTCATTAGGGTGGGTTCTAATTCTATATGACTTGTGTCCTTATGGAAATAGGAAATTTGGAGACAGATATGGACAGATTCACACAGAAGAACACCCTATGAACATGAAGATGGCCATCGAAAAGCCAAGAAGAGAGGTCTAGAACAGATCCTTCCTTCACAGCCTCAGAGGGAACCAATCTTGCTGACACCTTGACCTGTGAGCCAACACATTTCTGTTGTTTAAGACACCCAGTTTGTGGTACTTGGTTATAACAGCCTTTGAAACTAAATATAGGTAAATATAATTATTTTGTAGTGATAAAAAACAATTCATCAGAAAGGAACAACAATCCTGTGCCTTAATAGACATAAAACATTATATTATTCACATTAAAAACTGTCAGATTTATAAGATGAAATTTTAAAATCTATAATTAATCCCTTTTCAGATTTTCATACTTTTTCAACCCCGATAAAGAAGATACCTACCAAGAAGGGCTCCTGGTGGCTAACTGGGCTCAAATTTAAGGACAAAGCCTAGCAGCCATTTCTAAAGAGGGGCCTCTCACACAAACCACACTTCAAGGAGAAGCCTGTAGTCAACTGCCTGCTGCCTGCACTGAACTGCCTGCCTCCCACACTGAAATGCCTGCCTGCACTGTTTTCCTGCTGTCTAACTCAACCTTTAAAAAGGAGTTCCTGGAATTGTATTTCAACCAATATGACTGAGAATTTCCCCATCTGATCAGAGTTGCACAAGGATATTCCAATTAGCATCTTCACTGACCAATCAGAGCAGCTCCATTCTGATCAACCAAGACAATGCTTTTCTGAACCAATCAAGCTGTGATTGATTATTGCAGCATGAGAGTGGACCAATCAGGGAACAGAGGCAGGAACTTCCCTATATATGTCAGCTCCTCTCTGGCTTGGGGAGTACACTTTCCCTTTCCAAAGAAGATTGAAGACTGTTTTTCCCTTGTGGGAGCTGAAACACCTGAAACACCGAAGACTTCTTGTCAGAGCAGAATGGAGCAGAGCAGAGTCGGCAGAGCAGAGCAGAACAGGTGGAGTGAACAGGAGCAGGGTAGAGTGGAGTGGAGTGAATCAGAGTGGAGCAGAGCTGTCTAACCAGAGAGGGGCCTCGTCCTAATGCTGCCTCACAGAGGGCTTGCCTTACCCAAGGGCTGACTCACAGCCACGCTGTCCCACAGCTGTGCTGTATCATAATTGAGCAGTAACACCACTGAACAACCTCAGAGCCATGGTGTTCTGCAACCATGCTGTTTCAGGATTGAGCTATTTGCACTGAATAAAGTTTCCCCCTTCACAACACCCTAAATTGGGGATACCTGTTGGCCTTGAATTGGTGCCAACAGCAATTGGTTGACAACTTCCCTCAGAAACTGGCATATTATGCAGACAAAAGTTAGTCAATATTTTAACAATACAGTTAATAAAGTTGATCTAATGCTCATACATGCAATCCTACTTCTAACAGTAAGAGAATACATATTCTTTTAGCTTTATATAAAACATTTTTAAAAATAGACTCCAGGTTACCTGGCATACTTTTAACAAACTTCAGTGGTTGAGTGGTATTTTACAGACCATGCTACCTCATAACAATACAATAAAAATAGAAAATAAGAAAAAATAGCATATATATATATATATATATATATATATATATATATATATATATACACATACACATTCCCATCAACAAAAACAATTAGAATGGATACTATGA
>NW_017732248.1:236708-239150 GCF_001890085.2 Hipposideros armiger | reverse complement strand
CAGCATCTTAGCTGTGGAGGGCAGTGTCACTGGCCCTCATATGTGGGATCCGAACCAGGGCCCTCTGGCGTCCCAAGCCAGTTCTTAACCATCACGCCACTGGGCCGGCCCTCTTTCAACTTTTGAAGTGTTGGTTGTGTGACAAAAATTGGGCCCTTTCTGTTGACTAATGTCGGCTACAGGCATTGCAGTTTTCAGTGCATCTCATTGATTTGCTGAGCATACTTCTCAGATGTAATGGTTTCTCCTAGATTCAGAAAGCTATAGTGGATCAGACTGGCAGCAGACCACCAAACAGTGACCATGACCTTTCTTTTTGGTGCAAGTTGGGCTTTGGGAAGTGCTTTGGAGCTTCTTCTGGGTCCAACCACTGAGCTGGTCATTGCCAGTTGTATAAAATCCATTTTTTGTTGCACATCACAGTCCGATTGAGAAATGGTTCGCTGTTATTGCGTAGAATAAGAGAAGACAACACTTCAAAATGATGACTTTTTTGATTTGCAATCAACTGTTGAGTCACCCAGTTATTGAGCTTTTTCAATTTTCCAATTTGCTTCAAATGCCGAAAGACCATACAATGGTCAACATTGTGTTCTTCAGCAACTTCTCATGTAGTCGTAAGAGGATCAGCTTCAATGATTGCTCTCAATTGGTCGTTGTCAACTTGCAATGGCTGGCCACTATGTTCCTCATCTTCAAGGCTCTCATCTCCTTTGCAAAACTTCTTGAACCTCCACTGCACTGTACATTCCTTAGCAGTTCCTAGGCCAAATGCATTGTTGATGTTGTGAGTTGTCCATGCTACTTTATGACCCATTTTGAACTCGAATAAGAAAATTGCTCGAATTTGCTTTTTGTCTAACATCATTTCCATAGTGTAAAATACATATAAAATAAACAGCAATAAGTCATTAGCAAAAAAACATAAAGCGAGAAATGCACATTAAAATGATGTATAACATAACCACATTCATTGAAGAATGTATTCCAATATCAAAGGCAAATTTCAACAATGCAAAAACCATAATTACATTTGCAACAACCTAATAGTTATTGCCAGAGATTCCTATCTGAGAGAAAGAAGGGATGAAACCTTTATGAAATATGAGCTAGTATCTTTCTGTATTACAATGGTGAGTGGTTCTTTTACATAATTAACTTCAGGAAATAAGGATATATTTTTGTGCTATAAAACTGAAATAAATATGTGCTATGGGATCTAGGAATGGTAAAGAATCTTAAGAAGAAGTCATTTTCTGAAGTGCAGTTTGAAGCCAGGTGTAATTACATACATCTAGAAAATTACAGGCATTAACACATCACACTGGCATCATGACTGCCCATGGCAGTCAGAGACGGAGGCTCAGCTTTAAAAACTTGAACTGACCTGTAATTAAAAAGTCATACTGACTCTGAGCCCCAGGCAGTGTTCCAAGCACCATGATACTCCATAAGCAGCAGCAATAGTGGTAGTTTCATTTTGGGGACCAACTTATAATACTTTCACCATTTTCAAACTTTATTTGCAAAGGAAGTAATACTATAAAACAAAACAAAACAAAAAATATTTGTCATGGTCATTTATATAATGTAACCATGAAGTATCTCAATTGTAAAGCAGAAAAGTGTTATCTAGTTAATGTAGAACTACATAATTCCTAAGGATCTGATAATTTATATTATTCAAAGATTGGTATTTTATACTTAATCAATCTTGTTTCTCTTTGGTACTATTAACAAGTCATTGGGTTTGCTAACATAAAGCCAGGCCTGCAACAAACAAAATGAAGCTAATTCCCAAACTACCTAGGAAGTGTAATTATCCAAGAAAAATATATCTATATTTAAGAATACAGGCTATGTCACAGTGCCTAGGGGGCTGTTCCTTTTCCAAAGTAGAGACAAAGAATAGAAATTGGGTATTGCATCCTTTAGCATATTGAGATTGAAACAAAATCAAGTCTATATTACAAGTGAGTCAACAACAAACATTAAATATAGAAGTAAGCAAGGGGAATCGATATCCAATAAATTAGAACACAAAATCAAAGTAAAGAGTTATGGGGAAAGGCAAGGGTATGTATTTATAACATATGTGTTTGTAGGTGTCATTTGATAAATCTCAGCATGACTTGCCATGTCTCTGGCACCTATTTTCATTCTCTCTCTACACTCTTAATATTTTATGTAAACAAAGTTGAGATGGATGTGAAAATATCCTGGCTGGATAGTACAACTCCTTTATTTTATGATATAGTTTAAAGTTCATATGACTTTATTGCATGACACCAAAATAGGAAATGGATTTAAGATTATATAAAATGTCATAGTAAACCAAATAAAACAATCATGGTGCATGTTTAGCTATAAAATTAAGTAGAATAATTATAACATGTACATTTGTTAATGGTACACTTTAAAAAAATCTGGGGCTGGCCGAGT
>NW_017732248.1:230075-234913 GCF_001890085.2 Hipposideros armiger | reverse complement strand
AACAGCAACTTGTCTGTTCCCATCCCCCCAATTCCCCAATAAAAATCTTAAAAAAAATAAAATAAAATAAAAAGTGTTTTGTTTTGTTTTCCATTTTCTGCCTGGATCCTCTTCTCTTTATCTCCTCCCCTTGCCCATACCATTTCCTTCCCTTTCTGCCTTCAGGCAATCTAAATAAAAAACTTGTATATGTTACTCAACATTTTTTGGTAAGCATATAAGTATTTATTAACCATGATTTTTTTAGTCAATGTTGACTTTTTATTAATAACATCATACCAGACATACTATCCCACATTTTGTTTTTCTTCTTCATCCACATGTTGAGAAACTTTATGAAAATCATTCCGACTCATTGATTCTAAGTCATTCATTTAAATGGATACATTGTTATATTTTGATGTGGATTTATCAATGTATTTAGTCATATCCTTGATTCACAGGAATTCATTTTGTTTGAACTTTATGCTATATTAAACAGTCTTAGCTATATGTTCTTTATATTCTTGACTGTATATCTATACAGTTGAGTCTAGCAATCAACTGACAGATTTGTTTTTATATTTTGTGTGTTTGCACAAAGGCTTTACCTTTTGGGCAGGTAGCCAGGCAGCAGGGTAGCCTTTCACCCCTACCTCATTCCATCATCACTTCTAATGATGCTTCTACCATCCCCAGTGTGGTTTACAAAATTGCCATGGGGGTTGATTCCATTCCCCTTTCCCAACAGTGAAAACAGAACATGGAGAATGTTCATGAGAGGTTTCCATGGAGCTTATCTGGAAGTGGTACACATCATTTCCTTTTAGAATTTGTTTGGTAAAATTACTCATGCAGCCACATCTACCTTCAGGGAGACTGGGAGTTGTAGACTAGTTGTTTACTCCGGAAGAAGCCCATGGATATACTGTTTTCTCCTCCCATAGAGATTGGATATAGGCAGGACCTGGGACTAATTTCTGACCAATAGAATATGCAATGGTGATGGACTGTTACTCCTCCTGCCCTAAGAAACACAGTGCCATGTTGAGGAGATTCCATGGCAGGAACTTGAAAGCAGCCTCTAGCCAAGAGCCAGCAAACAGATGGGACCCTCAGCCCTACACCGGTGAGAAAATGAATTTTGCCAACAATCTGAACGTGCTTAGAAATAGTTGAGTCTCCAAATGCGAATGCAGCCCAGTCAACAGCTGCACTGCAGACATGTGAGACCTGAGCAGAGGAAACAGCTAAACTTGATCTATAATCCTGAGGCACGGAAACTGAGAAAATAAACTGTGCTATTTCATGCTGCACAAGAGAAAACTATCTGTGTAGATTGAAAAACAAACTTTTTTTATTTGTTTCAGAGTGCCTTTTTTTGTTTCTTTTAAGGGGGGGCTTATTTGAAGGTTAAGTAATTTATTTTAATTCATTTTACCCCTTTTTTTCATCTGAGTCATTTTTCTGATACTTTGTTAGTTATTGCTGATCCTTTTTAGATGGCAGCTATGCTCCTCTGTTGTTAGTTCTTGGGTCCTAGACAAGGTGGCTACAATACTGTGATATCAGGAATCCAGTGGGTATATAATACAAATGGGGTTCTCATTCCTGTTCCTGTACCTGAGGTTTAAATGCAGTTTGTGTTTCTGTGTTGAGGTACTTGACGAAATTCTCTTTGATCTACTATCTCTGTATTCTCTCAGGGATTCAAAGGTAGGCAACATTTCATCACACTTTGACTCACTCTTGGTTTTTGTGATTCTGAGGACCCAGAATGCTCAACATTTACCTTCTTTACTGGAGTCCCCAGATATTAGAAAACAATTCTCCTTAGGATGAAATTTCTTCTGATTCTCATAGTTAGGATGCCACAGTGGAGAATGGACCCATGCACTAGTACTTTACTGTAATACAATCCAAAGCATCACACACTGTCACCCTTAGGTCCTAGTAGTCATTTGAAGTGGCAATCCCCATGCATTTCACAGTACCAGGAAGGGAAGTCTCAATCAAGTGATCTTATTTCCAGAATCCCCTTGTAATTATAATTCTCAACATTTTATATTTATAAATTTTCTTTATTTCCCTAGTAATACACAGGTTCATTATAGAACAAATTTAATTAAACAAAGAAGCTTAAAAAAGAAAATAAATTGTCATCCCAATAAGCTTTAATTTAAAAAATAAATAATTAAAAACTAACTTTTCTCCAATATTAAGATTATTACTGTTAATGTAATATATATATGTGCCNACACATACACATTTCCATCAACAAAAACAATTAGAATGGATACTATGAAATATTTAAACTGGATTTAAAACTAAAAAGAAAAAATACTACATATGGAAACTTGTGGAAAACAGCTAAAATTGTGAAATATAATTATGTGATAAGCCATACATAGTTTACTTTGACCTCATCTAAATGGTTTTTACTTTTAGCTCCTGGGATTTTTCTCTGACCACAGTAACCACAGAACATCTAATACATAGGACTCTAATTCATAGATTGAGTCACTGTAGACATTTAAGTCAAAGGTAACAATGAGAAATATGAGAAAAAGGTGTGAATCTTAGAACTTTTGGAAAGAAAATATCCTTTATTCTGTTATCCCTTTGTATTGGCAGCAGAAATACACTGTGTGTGGTGGTGGGGGTTGGGGGGAGCACACATATGTAGAGCCTCGTAATTGTCATTTGTCTTGGAATTCACTGTTTGTTGAGGTATCACTGCTATTGTGAATGACAATAAACTTAAAATGATATCTTTACAAAGAGGAGATAATGATGATCAAACTGTGTAGGGCCTGTTTTGCAATTTGTGTCTGGTGGTATAGAGCGAGTATTTTAATAGTCTTAGAAAAAATACCCAATGCTGTTTCTTAAAGTCTCACAGCTTGAAGTTGTCTCAAATGTTAAACAACACAGAAAGTAAAGAATATGCTACCAACCTCTCCAAGTGTTTGAAGTTCAAATGAAAATGGAAAAAAAGCCTTCAAACAAATTTATTTGAATGGTACTTACAGTAAGTATTAAGAGCAGTGTTTCTTATACATATTCACATATGTTTCTTAGATATATATATGCCCCACCAAATAGATCATATATCATCAATGTGTGTGTGTGTGTGTGTGTGTATCTCCTCAGAGTTTAGCCTAGTCTGATCTTTCTCATACCCTTATCCAAACTGTATTTTTCTTAAAGCTTAAAGGATACAAGACAGAACTTTAAAGGCAAACCCTAACAATGTTTGGCTAAAATCACACTCTTCTCCTCTCCTATAACAAACTATGGTGATTATTTCATTAGTCAGTTAAAATAATCCAGATTAGAAAATCTGGATAGCTGGATCTCCAGGCATTGTTTTTATGAAGAACAACATGGTTTTGTATTGTTTGCTACAAACATTACCATATCTTTCATGTTTATTAATTAATTAATTTTTGTATGAAAACAGGGTCAGTAAAAAAACAAATTCTTAGTTGTAGCTTCATTAGTTTATAGACAGTGGCTGATGATGTTTTGGAAAATTTGAGTCTGTGCAGCTTGGATTGCTAAAATTGTCTTTCTCATTGCTCACTTTAAGCACATATCTCTTTTTATGTAATCCATTACTTTTACATTTACTTCATAGTAAAGTCCATCATGTGGTATCCATAAAACTCTGGCATTAATGACTTATTTAAAATTTCTCTCTCTTATGATCTTAGCCAGTCTTCTTAAAAGCAATTCACATTTGCATAGATTAACTTAAATCATTTCTCCTAGTAAATATATGTCCAATATATTAGGCCACAGAAAAGATACTAATTGTTTTTTATTAAAATAATTTCCATGATATCAATATATTTTCTGCAATCTTTTAAAGATTATTTGAAATGTTGAGAAGAAATTTTTATAGACCATTTATTAATTTATTTAATAACTTTTCCTACTTCTGAATGCCAAGGAATACAATATAGTATTTAGTGTTCTAAATAATTATTTTTCTGGACTAAACAGGTGTAAACTCCATTAGTTAGACATATAAAATTTGTGTCTCTTGAAAGTATTTATGTATTAATTTTTTTGATGATCGATGGAAGGTTCTGTGTTCTACTAGGTGGTGTAAAAGTAATTGTAGTTTCAGACCATGAGTTTTAAATCATTATCACTAGGCTCAAACACATTTTTGTTAATCAAAATAGGGACCATTAAAATCAACATATTTTTGCCAATGAGAAATAAGTTTGTTTATTCCTATAGTGTAAAAATCCATGCTTCGGGATTCGAAGAACTCTTGGAAAGCATTTCCAGCAACCTGTTGGTTGTGGAAGTGTTTTCCCTGAAAAAAGTTGTCCAGATGCTTGAAAAAGTGGTAGTCAGTTGGCAAGAAGTCAGGTGAATATGGCAGATGAGGCAAAACTTCATAGCCCAATTCTTTCAACTTTCTTTTTTTTTTAAGATTTTTATTCGGGAATTGGGGGGATGGGAGCAGTGCTGGGGAATTTGGGGAAAGGGAACAGACAAGTTGCTGTTGTTTTGTTCTTCAGTCTAGTTGTGGAGGACGTTGCTTCATTGGCCCAAGTTGGCACCATCATTGCGCTCTTCCCAGGCAAGGCAGATCAGTTGCCGGCTTCTGGATGGCCGCTCACTGCGGCTGCTGGCTGCTCACACTGGCTGCTGGCTACATATGGTAGCCCACGGAAACCCACTGCCACAGGGGTTGCAGCCTACGCCGACGCTGGCGACTCAGGGCATCCCAGCTCCAGGTTCAGTTGTTGTTCAGCATCTTAGCTGTGGAGGGCAGTGTCACTGGCCCTCATATGTGGGATCCGAACCAGGGCCCTCTGGCGTCCCAAGCCAGTTCTTAA
>NW_017732248.1:204690-220208 GCF_001890085.2 Hipposideros armiger | reverse complement strand
GTCTCCACTCGCCTCGCCGCCCAACTCCCGAACCCGCCGGGTCTGCCCACCTCTAAGTAGTCCGCGTGGGAGTCCCTTTGCTGCTCAGCGTGTCCCGCAGAACTGTGTTTTCGCTGCTATGGTTTGCGCGAGCTAATTCAGTGACTTCCTTACCGCGGCCATTTTCCAGGCCAATCTCCTATGTGCCATTTTTAATGCATGCTTAGTTCACATTTCTAATAAATTCAGGGTCATACTGTATAGACTTTAATAAATAATTTTACTTAAAAATATACAGTGTACACTATCACATACCAATAAATTTACTTAATCTATATGTGATCGTTAATTTTTTTAAATCACATGATTTATGTCATTCAATATTTCAAATTATTAATAGTACTACAGTGAATATCTTTATAATATCATCATTATCATCTGATTTTGCTTGGGTGGAGGAGGAAAAACTTCCCTCTACCCTTCAAGTTTCTTCTGGCTGATCTAATAATAAAATCAACATGAAATAGATTTGCAAGAGAAAATAACCAACTTTAGTTACATATATACATATGAAAACCACATGAGAGAGCCCACAATTCCACATACATGAAAGGTTCAGAAGACAAAAAGGGAAAATGAAGTATATATGACATTCTGAGCTAAGGATGAGGTAAAGCACCTTGGAGCTTCAGAAGGGAGGAAGGTCATTCCAGGATGATAAGAAGAGCAGATGTTAAGTAATTAGAAGTTTGCCCTGTCCAATATATAGGTCATAAAAATATATTTTTGGTGATAACTCTTATTATGGGCAAGGCCTCTAATTCTTTAAAGGAGAGGTAAAAGTTTCTCATGAGCCTACAGGGTATCAATTGTCTTCAGCTCAGAATAATACACATGTCAAAGTGGTATATTTTGGAGAGGTCTATTCTGAACTCCTTTATTATTTTTTTGGATTTTGCTCAGAAAAATTGCTAGAGATGAAATTGCTAGAGCAAACATATGTGCAAATTGAAAGATGTGCAAAAAGTCACTTGTGGCTGTGTTAGAATAGATGAGGAGAAAGAGGAATTGAGATTGGAAAGGTATACAGAGACCAAATCATGATGGAACTACTTGGATTTTACTTTAAGTATTACTGAAAGCCAATGGAGGGTTTGAACAAGGGTGACCTCTGCATTTTTGAAAGAGTACTCTGGCTGCTGCATAAAGAATTTCTGTGAAGGTGTAAGAGTGTCAGCAGGGATATTTATTTGGAAGATATTGCATGTAAGAAGCAGAGGTGTAAAGTGGCCACATTCCAGATATATTTTGAAACCATAGTTTTCAGTTGAATGTAGATCTCTAGGGAAGTAAAGAATGAAGAATGATGTATATGTTGTAATCTAATTACTCAGAAGGCCAGATGTGGATTGGGAAATACTGGAAAGGGCAGTATTTGGGGTAAGGGTCAGGTGCCAAACATTTTATTTTGCTCCTGTAAATTCTGACATGACTTTTGACACGTAAATGGAAATCTGAACAGGAAGCATAGAACTCTATGGGAGAAAATAGAGCTAGAGATGTACATTTTGTAGTCACAATATTTACAGCCATGGTGCAATCTGAAATCACAAAGGGAGGATGTATAGATTGAAAAAGAAATAAGGCCAAAGACTGAGGTTGAGGGCAATCCAATATTTAGATGTGGGAAAGCAGCAAATGAAATTGAAAAAAAAAATGTCTAGTGAAGTCTCATAAAAAACAGGTGAATGTGTTCTCTTAAGTAAAATAAAACACATTGCTTCCAATTGAAGAGTAAGACATTTGAATGGTGATTCAACTTGTCAATCTGCTAAGAGTTTAAATAAAATGGAGAGTAGGATACTAGAATTGAAGAAATGAAGGCCCTTGGAAGCCTTTATGAAAATGATTTCAGTGCAGTGGTGGTGGAAACTTTTTATTAGATTGTTTTATAGGCGATAAGAAAGGGGAGACAGTGATATAATTATTTCTTTAAAAGAGTTACGCTATTAAAAGGAAGAGTGAAATGAGGTAGTAAATGGAAGAAGTGGAGGGTTCAAGGGTTTGCTTTAAATAAATGTAAACGATATAATCAAGTTTTCATCCCAGTGGGATGATTTGGATAGCAGGAAAATGATAATGCAAGAGAGACAAGAAATAACTTCTGGAGCTAAGTTTTATGAAGATAAGAAAAGATGGAATCCATTCACAGGTAGAAGCATTATTCTGAAAGTGGAAGAGATATAGCTCTTCCATATTAGCAGGGTTTTTACTTGGATGGCAGAATGATGTGGTAGTTATCTTCTTAGAGGTTCTATTTTCTTACAGAAAAATGAAGGTCACCTACTGAGAATGAATAGTAGAGAGGTGGTGCTGGAGGTTAAAAAAATATAAAAAGTATGAAATATTTTAGTCCATACAATGAGAATCAGAGCTAGTAGAGAAACTTGCTAGGATTGAGGGAGTGGACTGTGTGGAGGATAATGACCCACTGTAGATGTTTAGTCATAGATTAAAAATTATCTCAGAAAACACAGTTATATATTTCTCTCAGTCTTATTAACACTATTCGTTTTCATAGAGGAAATTTGTGTATTTATTTGTGTTTGAGTTTTTTTAAAGAAAAAACGTAACATTTATTTTGTATGTTATATTGCATATAATTTTTAGAGTTGACATTTATAACCATGGAGGATGTTATTTTACACATCATCTTCAAACCATATCAGCCTTAAACATATTTAAATTTAATAAGCAAGTAGATTAGATTTACTTAATTTAATTTTATTTTATTAGTTTCATGTGTACAAAACAATGTAATAGTTAGACATTTACACCCCTCCTAAAGTGACAATCCCCCTCTTGCAATCTACTACCCCTCTGACATCATATATAGCTCTTACAATTCCTTTGACTCTATTCCCTGTGTTATACTCCACATCCTGTGACTACATATATATTAAATTATAGTTGACATTCATTGTTATTCAGCTTCAGGTGTACACTGCAGTGGTCAGGCATCTACACCATCCATGAAGTGGTCTCCTTAATAAGACAAGTGTCCATTGGATATGCTACAAAATCTTTACAACATTATTGATTATATTCCCCAAACTGTCTTTCATATCCCCTTGGCAGTCTTGTGGTTACCAATTTGTGCTTTCTAATCCCCTCACCTTCTCCTTCATCCCCACCCTCCTGCCAATTAGCAACCATCAGTTTTTCCTCTATATCTCTGAGATTATTTCTGCTTATTTGTTTTAATCATTGTGATTTGACTTATCATGAAGCATGGAAGAAATTTAGAAGTTAATCACAATCAGAAAAGAGCAAGTAAATGTTCACCAAAACTTTGGTGAAGTTAAATTGACAGTTAATTCCCAAAGTTTACATTGGTTAAATTTTCATATTATTTGTAATTTGCTTTTAGGCTGATAATTTGTACAACTAAATTAACTAGTTAATGAACTATACATAACTTAATACATGCTGTGAAATTTTATTTTCTATATATTTTTTAAGTTTTGAAGTGTTTTATTCATTTATACATAATTCCTTTATTATAAAGACATGAAACAAAAATAGTTCTTCATATATTACTAAAGAACAGTATCTAAACTGTGCAGAATGTACTGACATGTAGAGACTTTATATGTATGTGGAGATCGGCAGACCAGGAAAGAAGTAGCCCTGCATACAATGCTTAAATAAGAGCCATTGCTGCTTGTGTGTGCAATTCAGAAAACAAATTCTTTGTGACATAAACTAAGATATTCTTCCTCTCTCTATCCCTTGACTATGTAGTAGAAGTCAAAGTGGATGGATATTGATATTAATGAGGTATTACAAAATGAGTATACTATTAATCCTCTTTATACACTTATAGGCAGTCTTAATGATCAGCGACAAGGGAATTTAAGAAGTGTGCGAGTGATCATAATTAGCTTCCTAAATTTATCAAATTTAAGCTGAATTTTAGTAGAATATAGGATTAGGGTAAGAGTGAAATAAATTTCATTTGGATGGCTGAAGGAAGCTTAGTGTGAGCAAATGCATGAGGTAAAATTCAGCAGACCATGTAGATACACTAAGGAAATCAATTGCATGAGATAGGTGGTCTGAAACAGTGAAAACAAAGTTTTAGTTTCCGTGCTGTAATTAGGATTTTTTTTCTATCTCCTTGTGTGGACTTGGTTAGTTTCCTCATTTATGAAATGGAGGAACTATGATAAAGAAATTGCTTAAGGTCTCCTAGAGCTGGGAGGAGAAGGAGAGGACTGGGGGGTTCCTATTCTAAATGATTTGAAAATTTTCAGGAAGGTTTATTTAAAACTTTTTTCTTCTAAGCAGAGTGCTTTAAAAATCAATATTAGTATATTTGTTAAAGGTTGATCATGTTGCTAATCTTTTTTGATATCAGAGAGATTATTCATTATGAATTTGTACCAACTGGACAAACAGTTGACCAAGTTTACTACATATTTGGAATTGCCTGAAAAGGCTGCATGAAAAATTTAGATGACCTGAACTTTTCACCAACAATTCATGGCTCTGGCATCGTGACAATGCACCAGCTCACACGGCACTGTCTGTGAGGGAGTTTTTAGCCAGTAAACAAATGACTGTATTGGAATATCCTCCCTACTCACCTGATCTGGCCCCAAATAACTTCTTTCTTTACCCAAAGATATAGGAAATATTGAAAGGAAGGCATTTTGATGACATTCAGGACATCAAGGGCAATACGACGACAGCTCTGATAGTCATTCCATAAAGAGAGTTCCAAATTTGCTTTGAAGGGTGGACTAGGCACTAGCATTGGTACATAGCTTCCCAAGGGGAATACTTCAAAGGTGACTGTAGTGATAGTCAGCGATGAGGTATGTAGCACTTCTTCTAGGATGAGTTCACTAATTTAATTGTCTGACCTACTATGTGTGTGTGTGTGTATATATATATATATATATATATATATATATATATATATATATATATATATATGCTTCTGCTTTTTATTCTCTTTCAGTGGCTTTGCTGGAACATTAAATTCTATTATTTGTGCTCCCCTGGTGGCTTGGCTGGTCAAATTTAAGAGCCAGCTACACTTTGACAAACAGGCTGGAACTTGTAACTTCTGGAGAAAGAAAAAAACAATTTTCATAGCATGAAAACTTGCTAAAACATAAGTAGAAATTGAGAGTTTTTAGTCAGAATTCTAAGTAACATGGAATGACATGCCTCTTTGACACATGAGATAATAAAATACTATGAAAGTTATTGGGTAAATATTTATTATATAAAGCAAATGCATCCTGGTTTCATTTGCTGCCTTTGATAATCAGTTCACTTTCTACAGTAATGTTGACAATTATTTTAGAAATATATATTTTTGTATTAATGAACTATCTCAAATATTGATAGATGTGCTCCTTCTTATTGTTTAGTAGTACCTAGGTTATGATGAAACTGTTGGCATTTTAAAATGATACCTCGTGATTATTTAATAAATTGTTATTATAATAATTGATTTATCTAATAAGTAACATTTAATAATTTGCTTAATTTATTATTAAGTACCATAATACTATTTTAATTCAACCACGAATAGATAGCCAATGTATCATTTTATTAAAAACACAAGTGTTTTATTGTACTGTATTTGCTTATCAGAATCAAATGTAGGTCTGGGCCACTTTCTTCAGTAAGATTTAATGTATACTCAGAGATTTAGGATAGCATACTGCTAGTGGATGCAGGAAAGATAAAAATGACACACCTATGACTTGAAAATTAGGAACTTCTCCTTTTTCTAGAGCTTTGTGCTTTGGAAGTATAGTCGGTATTGTGGTTATTAAAAAAAAATACTTCCATTTTTCTTTCTCTCTCTGGCAGCTAAGTATTTTGTGGGGAGATTGATCTTTTGTCCTGCCCTAGAATAGGCACTGATTATTTTAACTGAATCAGATTACTTTAATTTCCTTCAGACAATGATTTTTTTCAGCTAATGTAAATTGTTCCACTTTCCTTAGCCAAAAGGTTAGTTCAAGAATGAACATTTTGCCAGAAGCCAGTAAGACAAAATGGTACTTGTGAGGGTTGTCCGGTGAAGAGGGGGGTCAAGCTTCAGACTCCTATGAATGAGTTTCAAAAATTTGATTCTGTCTTCCTCTGAGCCTTGAACAGATATTAAAACTAAAAAAATAAAAGCATAACACACAAAAGTGAGAAAACTGCAGAGACATTGAGCTGGAGTCTTACTTAAATTACATCTGATCAGTATCTATTACTTTATGTTTTAAGATGTTTTGATTTGAGTTCTTTGACTTTTAACTTAAAGAACTTTGAATGATTCAAAAATCTCTCCCTCATTTCCCTTTCTATATTCTAATAGCTTGTCACCAAGCTTAGAGTCTTAAATTTTTTTTGTTCCTCCTTTATTATCCCCTGAGTGGAGAAATTCTACAATATATAGCTACCTGTTATATATCCCAAAATATCAAATTCATAATTTTCAGCCAATTGCTTGATATATTTGATGAATATATTTGACAAAACTATAATTCTGAGAAATAAAACAAATTATAATTTTTATGCAAAGGTATATATGATAAGAAAATAATTTAAATGTATCATACCAAATTCAAGTTATGAAAATTTTAGGTGAAAATCAAATTCAAGTTATAAAATTTCAGTATTAAACATATTTCTATCAATTTTTCACTGTGTATTTATCAATAAGAAATAGAAACACAATTAAACTAACCAAATATTTTAAAACTAGTCAAGATAATAGACTTTTGGTATTCCATAAACTATGAATTCATTTTGCCTTTCTTGTTTAAGAAAGGGAAGGGTGAGCCATTGGTGACAAGTCACATACATTGGGCATAGTCTCTCAAATTGTGCACCTATTGCTCTATTTGTTTCATTTAACTACAAAATTTTTCTAATGTGTGTCTTATCTGTATTCATTTTTATTTCCTAGATATCTATTTCCTATTCTATGTCTTATAATTTGACTATCAAGATGACTCGATTACTAAAATAGCTATCTACAATTTAACCAATGTAAATAAGAAACATTATTTCCTAGTTTTTTTCCTGAAAAATTTTATTGTACTACTCATTTTTTGTTTTCATGTTTAAGCCAATATTTTTTTAATTAAAAAAATCTTATGCTTTATATATAGTTTAATAGCTTATACCTTGGTTTTATTCTTTCCCATTGTTTTATATGTACCATGAATTATATATTATTGCTTCACCTTTTATACTTTTTCATAGATGTGCTTATTATTTAGGTTGCTCTGGAATACATATTTGTTAATTTAGGTGGAGACTTAGAGTACCTTTTCATACTGTGAGTAATTTCTAGGCAAACACCAAATAACTTCCTCACCCCAATGTTTCAGTGTGAGTTAATCTCCCACCTTTCCTCTGCCCCTGCCAGTCTAAAGAAAGAAGGCAATAGCACTCTAACTCCACACTGATGCATGTGATAAAAATCCCACTGAATGGGTTCAACAGTAGAGTGGGCATGACAGAAGATAAATCAGTAACGTTAAGGACATATCAATAGAATATATCAAACCTGACCAACATAAAACGGAGTGAAAAATAAAATGAGCAGAGTCTCAGTACTTGGTGGGACAATAACAAAATAGCTAACATTTGTGTAATTGGAGTCAAAGGAGGAGAAAAGAGAGATAGCAGAACTGAAAAAACATTCAAAAAGTGTCTGAAAACTTATCAAATATGGTAAAAGATAAATATATGAAATTGTAGGAGTAGGAAATATTTTTCCTCCATCTTCTTAGGTTCTTTGACTACATCCCTGCAAATTAAACTGACAAAAAGAAAACAGATTAATAGTAGAAAAGGCATACAAATTTCATCCGATGTTAATTTTTACATGACATGGGGACATTTCTAGAACAGAAGTGAAGACTTAAAGAAGCCTAGAGGCCTGAGAGCTTAATACACATATTTAACATAGAGCATTGAATTGTGAAGATGTGACTAGATAAAGGAAAAGGGTTTTTAGGCTTCTAGGGACTGCAAACTCTGAGCAGGTAGATATATAAGAGAAACCAAGATATTCCAGATAAGGGCCATCTTACCTAAGTTTTTTGTATAATTCATTCTTGTGCCAACTTTCTGTCTTCTTCATGAATGTAAAACTTGTCTGGGGGAGGGGTTTATGGCAATCTTCATTGATCAGAAGTTTCTGCTTTTATTCAGATAAAAGAAGCTCTAGAAAGACTTTTTTTGCATCTATTGAATCTCAAAACTCTTAAGCTCAAAATAATCCTTATGACAAGGGGGTATATTATGGGGTAGCATACTCTGAATTCCTTTAGAATCAAGTAGCTGAGTAAATCCCAAATAGATTAAATATAAAGAAATCCATGCTGACAGATGATAAGTAAACTTCTGAAAAGTAAAGATAAAAAAAGTGAATGCATCTTAACTTGAATGTTAATAGATAGTTCTTCTAAAACAATGGAGGCCATAGAAAATAGAAGTACATTTTTCAATTGCTAAAAAACAACTGTCAACTGAATTCTATCCAGCAAAAATATCCGACAAGTATAAAAAGGGGAAATCAGGACAGTTTCAGCAAAAACAAAAATTTGTTACTAACAAAACTACCCTAAAAGAAGAGGTAAGGAACATTTTCTAAACAGGAAGGAAATGGTAACAGAAAACAGATTAGAACTTTAGAAGTGGAAGAAAACATTGACATCAGTAAAAATGGGAATAACTATAACAAATTATTCTTATGATTTTCTTGAATGGTATTTTATATTTTATAGTTGAAGCAAAAACTCTAACACCAGATGATATGATGTTCACTGTATACAGAACAAGGCAATTACATAATGATAAAAGGGTCAATGAACAAAGAAAACATAGCAATCTTAAATGTGTATGTACTTAACAAAAGAGCTGCAAAATATATGCAGCTGCAGAATATATCCAGAAAAAAATTGACATAACTATGAGGAGAAAAAGACAAATTCACAGTTAAACTTAGAGATGTAGAACACTCCACACAACAAGGTCAGAATACACATTTTTTTTCACAAGTACCTGTGGAATATTCATCAAGATAGAGACCATATGCTTGTTTATAAAACAATGTCAGTCAATTTTTAAAATATTTAAATTATACAGAGTATGTTCTCTGACAGTAATGGAGTGAAACTAGAAATGAGTAGCAGAAAGATAAAAGGAAAATCTCCAGTAACTTGATATTAAAACACACACTTCTACATAATCTACGGGTCAAAGAGGAAATCTCAAAAGAAAGTTAAAAATCATATAGAACTAAATGAAAATGAATATACAGCATATCAAAAGAGGTGGAATTCAGATTAAGCTTTGCTAAGAGGGAAATTTATAGCATTAAATTCTTATGTTAGAAAAAAGAAAAGCTTTTGAATTGGTAGTCTAAATTCTTACCTCAGTTAACTAGAATAAGAAGAGCAAATTACTTCAATGTTAACAGGAGGAAGGAAATAATAAAGATAAAAGCAAAAATGAATAAAATTGAAAACAGGAAAATAATAGATAAAATGAATGAAATAAGGAGTTATTTCTTTAAGAAAGTCAGTAAAATTGATAAACTTCTAGCAAGGTTGACAAGGGTACAAAGAGATAAGACAAAAATTGCCAGTATTAAGAATGAAACTAGGGATATTACTACAGGTCCTGTGGCCATTAAAAAAGATAATAAATACTATAGATAACTCTGCTTTCATAAATCTTCCAACTTAAAATAAATGGACCAATTTCTCAAAAACCATTAATTATTAATACTTAAACAAGATGAAATAGAAGATCTGAATATTGTTATCACTAATTAAGAAGTTGAATTTGTAATTTAAAAGCTGCTGAAAAAGAAGTCTCCAGCCTCAGATAGTTTTACTGGATGATTCTACCAGAAGTTTAAAGAATTAAGAACAATTTTATAAAACATCTTCCATAAAGTTGAAGACAAAGAAACATTTCCCAACTCATTTCATGAGGCTAACATTACCATGAAATGGAAATTATATGAAAACTGTAGATCAATATTGATCATGAAATTAGATACAAAACTTTTCAACAAAATATTAACAAATCAAATCCAAAAACCTATTAATAGTTTATCTTATTTTGTCCTCAAAACAATCATATGAATAGGTACTATTATTATTCCCATTTTATAGTTAGAAAATGGGGCCCAGAGAGCTGACATAACTTGCCCATATGTATAATCTTGGAATTGGAAGAACCTCGATTTCAGTCTGGGTTGTCTAACCCCAAAGCTTGACTTCTTAACTGTTATAATAATAATAATATACATTCCTTATTTTCCCTTTTATGGTTGAAATTGACAGCTGTCAAAATATTATTTATGTATCCCCTTCTTTTTTTAAAAATTATTGTTTATTGGGGTGACAATTGTTAGTAAAGTTACATAGGTTTCAGGTGTACAATTCTGTAATACATCATCTATATATCACATTGTGTGTTGACCACCCAGAGTCAGTTCTCCTTCCATCACCATATATTTGATCCCTTTTACCCACATCTACCACCCTCCTTCCCTCTTACCCTCTGGTAACCACTAAACTATTGTCTGTGTCTATGAGTTTTTGTTATTTCATTTGTTTGTCTTGTTCTTTTGTTGTTTTCAGTTTTATATACCACATATAAGTGAAATCATATACACAATGGAATACTATTCTGACATAAGAAAAGATGAAATAGTGTCATTTGACAACATGGATGGATCTTGAGATTATTATGCCAAGTGAAATAAGTCAGAAAAAGTCAAGAACCCCCTACTTCTTTAGTTATAAAACTCTAATGTTGACATATTGCTGTTTTATCAAAAGATTGCATCCATGCTTCTAGGTGTGGCCTTGTAACTACATGATAGAAAATGGTATTTAAGCAAAATTGTTTTGTGAGCTTCTTTTTTTTTTTAAGATTTTTTTTTATTGGGGAATTTGGGGGATGGGAACAGTGCTGGGGAATTGGGGGAAGGGGAACAGACAAGTTGCTGTCGTTTTGTTCTTCAGTCTAGTTGTGGAGGACGTTCCTTCACTGGCCCAAGCTGGCACCATCATTGTGCTCTTCCCGGGTGAGGCAGATCAGTCGCTGGCTTCTGGACGGCTGCTCACAGCAGCTGCTGGCCGCTCACGCTGGCTGCTGGCTACACACGGTAGCCCATGGCAACCCACTGCCACAGGGGCTGCAGCCTATGCCATTGCTGGCGACTCACGGCAGCCCAGCTCCAGGTTGAGCTGTTGTTCAGCATCTTAGCTGTAGAGGGCAGTGTCACTGGCCCTCATATGTGGGATCTGAACCAGCGCCCTCTGGCGTCCCAAGCCAATTCCTAACCATCGCGCCACTCGGCCGCCTGTTTTGTGAGCTTCTTGAAGTGCATTAACTTGAGCTTCAAATTCATTTCTTCTAACTGCCTATTAAGCTGATAGGATGACTGAGTCTCAAGTAACCATGATGAACCATAAGGTAAATTTAGAATGATTGTTGCATGCTGAGGATGACAGAACAGAAGTTTGGAGACTGCTTCTAGGGTGTAGGTGTGGAGTTACCATAGATATTTTTGGATGTCCTATTTTCAAATTCTTTTATGAAATACATAAATAAACACCTGATTGAAACCATGGGTGTTTTGAGTTTTCAGATATATGAAATCTAATTTAAGCCTAACTGGTAGTCCTTCCATACCCTTCTAATTAATAAAAATAATAAAAAGCTATAATAATTTTATTCATATTCAGTTCTGCTGATGTTAGAAATTTGGACATAACCCTTTTACAATTTACCTGTATTCAATTTGGCATTTTTATTTGCACTGAAGGGAATGATATATTTTTAGATTATTTCACACATCTACTTTTTAGTAGTATTTTTAAGGACTGACATTAATAGATGTTTTTAATTAAATTCTGTGGAATTGATACTTGTCAGATTTTTTACAAAAATATTTCGTTCAGGCTTCTCACAAAATATTGGCAATACCAATAAAGTTGTTTTGCCTGCAGCATGCCTCTGCAGAGTGATTTATGACTGCCAGCACTTGGTAAGCTCAGAGAACAAACATTGAACTTGTCAGTGAAAACATCCTATAAGTTTCTTTTACTTGTGAGAGATGTCAAGCAATATTAATATTCTGAATGATTCTTTTGTCAAATCATTATTTTCCCTCATTGCAATAATATTGACTCTACATTGGTACTTTTTTTAATCTAATTTTTGTTCAGCTAAAGGAGGAAGTTTATATATTCCCTTATTTTAATTTCCTTGGAATCTCTTCAAAAGATTCAATATTTAGGAGAAATATATCAGGGTAATTTAATGGGGCTACCTTTTAAAAATTCTAACCAAATTTTTTTATGGTGAGCTTCATGTTGTAACCAGATGCTTTAGATTCTTGAAAGTGAAGTAATATTTAAAAAACAAACAAACCCCAGAAAGTTTAGATCATAAATCTCAAGGACATGACTTTTACCTTTGATCACTGACATTCAAAGAGTAAATGCTTTTTTTCTACAGATTGAGAGATTGACTATTAAAACAACTTTGAAGTTAAAGAATATTGACATTTATTTCTCCTGGCTAATGAGTTAAAAATATGTATTTATAGTGATAATTCATTAATCGGTGGTACTAATGAATATCTTAGCATTAATAACTGAAGCACTGTAAATTAGTCTTCTGGTAATGTCTATATAGCAAACATAAAGTGTTCAGAAAAATATGGGGCAGAACTGAGCACTCCTTATAATCAACACACATATGAGGTATGACAATTAATTTTGCGAACTCATCCTAGAAAAAGTGTTACACACCTCATTGTTGATTATCACTACTGTCACGTTTGAAGAACTCCCCTTGGAAAGCTCGGCACCAATGCCAGTGCCTAGTCCAACCTTCAAAGCAATTTTGGAACTCTATTTCTGGGATGGCCATCAGAGCTGTCATATTACCTTTGATGTCCTGATTGTCATCAAAATGCCTTCCTTTCAATATTCTTTTATCTTGGGTAAAGAAAGAAGTCATTGGGGGCCAGATCAGGTGAGTAGGGAGCGTGTTCCAATACACCCTCACAAACAAAACAGTTATTTGTTTACTGGCTAAAAACTCCCTCACAGACAATGCAGCATGAGCTGGTGCATTGTTGTGATGCAAGAGCCATGGATTGCTTATGAAAAGTTCAGGTCATTTAACTTTTTCATGCAGCCTTTTCAGCACTTCCAAATAGTAAACTTGGTTAACTGTTTGTCCAGTTGGTACAAATTCATAATGAATAACCCCTCTGCTCTAAGATGTACAAGAGATTTCTTTGAATTTTTGCAACTATACATATACTGTATTTTTAGATGTATACTGTGCTCTAGTGTATAATGCACACCCACGTTTTTGGCCCAAGCTTTCAAGAAAAAATATGTTTCATTTTAATTTTTTTTCTTTAAGTTTATTAGGGTCATAATTGTTAGCAAAGTTACATGAATTTCAGGTGCACAATTCTGTAATACATCATTGATATATCACATTGTGTGTTCACCACCCAGAGTCAGTTCACCTTTCATCACCATATATTTGACCCTTTTATCCATAAGAAAGGATGAAATAATGCCATTCACAACAACATGGATGGACCTTAAGATTATAATGCCAGACAGAAAACGTAAAGGAACCATATGATTTCACTGATATGTGGTATACAAAACTGAAAACAAGGAAAGAACAAGAAAAATAAGTGAAAAAACAAAACTTGTTTTAATGTTTTAATTCAAATTTTTATTTATTTACATTTAGGTACTTGTTTTCGTATTATAAAGGACTTTTAGCATTTATTTTTTAACATATTATGGTAGAAGATATTTTATGTAACAAATAATTACAAAACACAAGAATAGATACAAGGTACAAGAAATTTTATGTACCAGTAACAAATTTACAGTATTTATGCATCATAGAAGGCCAAGAACTCTTCATCATTGCAAGTTCTTCGTAAGTTCAACAAAACTGATTATCATATTCCAGGGTATTATTTTGCACACGGATATCATTATTGATTTCTAGAGTTACACTTTTAATGCATAAGAATAAATAAAATAATTAAAAACTTTGTGTAGATATGGAATTAGTACTACCCATCTATAATGCACATCCTTATTTTTCCCTTACAAATTTGTGTTAAAATGTGCTCATTATACACAACAAAATACGGTATTTAACAAACTAAGCACTTTACAGAAGTGATGGTTGCTATGGATTTAAAGTCATTTTTTAGTGTGTGTATATTTGTTATAGGTTATCTATATTTCTAGCCTACAAGATGGTAATTTAAAAGTAAAAAAATGTGTTTATATTGTTGATTACAACATTTAAGAACAGTCTAGAAATGAAGATGAAATAGTTTTTGTGAGTTTCTATTTTCATTATTAGATTGTAATGATGAATTTCATATCTCCATGTTACCTCTTCTATCTCTTTGTGTTAGTATTAGGTATGTATATTTCAGTAAACCCTCTTTTATTAAATTATTTTTTCAATTATGGTTGATATTCAATACAATTTTAAATTAATTTCAGGTGTACAGCATAACAGTTAGATATTTATATAATTCATGCAGTGATACTCCCCGATAAGTCTGGCACCCACGTGACACTATACATAGTTGTTGCAACATTATTGACTATATTCTCTGTACTGTACTTTACATCCCTGTGACTTTTGTTAACTACCAGTTTGTACTTCTTAATCCCCTCACTTTTTTCACCCAGCTCCCCAATACCCCTACCCTTTGGCAACCATTATTTTGTTCTTTGTATCTATGAGTCTATTTCTGTTTTGTTTGTTTGTTTATTTGTTCTTTAAGTTCCACATATATGTGAGATCATATAGTATTTGTCTTTCTCAGTCTGATTTATTTCACTTAGCACAATAACCCATAGGTCCATTTATGTTGTTGTAAATGGTAAGATTTTGTTCTTTCTTCTGGCTGAGTAGCATTCCATTGTATATATCTGCCACCTCTTCTTTAACCAATCATCTATTGATGGACACTTCAGTGGATTCCATATCTTGGAAATTGTAATAGTATTGCAGTGAACATAGGGGTGAATATATCTTTTTTAATTAGTGTTTTGGATTTCTTCATATAAATACCC
The DNA here is from genome assembly GCF_001890085.2 of Hipposideros armiger. Classification (NCBI taxonomy): domain Eukaryota; kingdom Metazoa; phylum Chordata; class Mammalia; order Chiroptera; family Hipposideridae; genus Hipposideros; species Hipposideros armiger. The sequence goes on along the minus strand of NW_017732248.1, from coordinate 205,032 downwards.
AAAAGTGGAATTACTGGCTCATAAGGTAGTTCTATTTTTAATTTTTTTGAGGAACGTCCAAACTGTTTTTCATAGTGACTGCACCAATTTGCAATCCCACCAGGGGTATATGAGTTTCTTTTTTTCCACATCTTAGCCAACACTTGTTGTTTTGTTGATTTATTGATAATGATCATGCTGATAGGTGTGAGGAGATACCTCATTGTGGTTTTAATTTGCATTTCCCTGATGATTAGTGACATTGAGCATCTTTTCTTTTGTCTATTGGCCATCTGTATGTCCTCTTTGGAGAAATGTCTATTCAGGTTTCTACCTATTTTCTAGTTGACTTGCTTTTTTTTT